>NW_025743084.1:0-2838 GCF_021292245.1 Micropterus dolomieu | reverse complement strand
CAGCTCCATTTTGAGAAACGTGAAGTTAGCGAAGCCAGCGGCCATAGTTAAGTGCATCCCTGGGGCCAGAGCGGGCGACATTGAGTCTTATTTGAAACTGCTGGCTAAGGATAAACGTAAATACAGTAAGATTGTTATTCACGTCGGCGGTAATGACTCCCGGTTACGCCAATCGGAGGTCACTAAGATTAATGTTGAGTCGGTGTGTACATATGCAAAAACAATGTCGGACACCGTAGTTTTCTCTGGACCCCTGCCAAATCTGACCAGTGATGACATGTATAGCCACATGTCGTCATTCCGCCGCTGGTTGTCGAGGTGGTGTCCAGCAAACGATGTGGGCTTTGTAGATCATTGGCAGACTTTCTGGGGAAGACCTGGTCTGATTCGGAGAGACGGCATCCATCCCACTTGGGAAGGAGCAGCTCTCATTTCTTGAAATCTGGCCAAGTTTATTAGTGGACTAAATCCATGACAACCCAGAGTTGAGACCAGGAGGCAGAGTCGCAGTCTAACACACTTCTCTGCCCTTCTAATTCAGCAGTTACCCACCCAAAACCCTACGCAGAGTCGCAGTCTAACACACTTCTCTGCTCCTCCATTTCAGGAGTTACTTAGTGAAAATCCTATAGTGACGGTGTCTGCCCCCCGACCATCGAAATTATTTAAAAAGGTAAACAGAAGAGGAGCATAAAAACCTCATAAAAATTAAAACCACAAGAGCAATAGTGCAAACGAATAGGAGAGTTAAATGTGGACTCTTAAACATCTCTTCTAAAGTTGTACTAGTAAATGAACTAATATCAGATTATAATATTGATTTATTCTGTCTTACTGAAACCTGGCTGGGTGATGGAGAATATGTTAGCCTAAATGAATCCACCCCTCCCAGTCATATTAATACTCACATTCCTCGAGGCACAGGCTGAGGAGGTGGAGTTGCAGCTATCTTCGACTCTACCCTACTAATCAGCTCTAAACCTAAACTAAATTATAACTCATTTGAAAGCCTTGTTCTTAGTCTTTCACACACAAGTTGGAAATCACTGCAACCAATTCTCTTCGTTATAGTGTACCGAGCACCTGGCCCATACTTTGCAAATTCAGGCAATTCTTATCTGAATTTGCAGAGTTTTGTCAACTTTAGTCCTTAAAACGGACAAAGTTATTATTGTAGGGGATTTTAATATTCATGCGGACGTTGAGAATGACAGCTTTAGTACTGCGTTTATCTCTCTGGTAGATTCCATTGGCTTCTCTCAGAGTGTTCATGAACCGACTCACTGTTTTAACCACACCCTCGACCTTGTTTTGGTGTATGGTATTGAAATTGAACATTTAGTGGTGTTCCCACAGAATCCCTCTTTGTCCGACCACTGTTTGATAACTTTTGAGTTTGTATTGCTGAACTACTCGCCATTGGGCAAAAATTTCTATACAAGATGTCTGTCTGATAGTGCTGTAGCTAAATTTAAGGATGCGATTCCATCAGCTCTATATTCATCATATTCATTATCAAGTCACAAAGTAACAGAGGACTCCTATGCTAATTTCAGTCCCTCCTAAATCGATCATCTTGTTGATAGTGCTGCAGGCTCGCTGCGAATGACACTCGACTCTGTAGCCCCTCTAAAAAAGAAAATACTAAAACAAAGACGGTTAGCTCCGTGGTATAATACTGAAACTCGCAAATTTAAGCAAATATTGCGGAAACTTGAGAGGAATTGGCGTTCCACCAAACTGGAAAATTCTCGTTTGATTTGGCAAAATAGTCTTAAAACTTATAGGAAGGCCCTCCGTAATGCCAGAGCAGCGTACTACTCGTCATTAATAGAGGAAAATAGGAACAACCCCAGGTTTCTTTTCAGCACTGTAGCCAGGCTGACAGAGAGTCACAGCTCTATTGAGCCAAGTATTCCCATAGCTCTCAGTAGTTTACGACTTCATGAGCTTCTTTAATGATAAAATTCTAGCTATTAGAGACAAAATTCACCAAGACCTGCCCTCAACTGGCACCAACTTATCTCTTAACTCAGGAACATTAGAAACAGCTGTAGAACCAGATATATGTTTAGACTGTTTTGCTTCCCTCAGTCTTTACCAACTAACTTCAATAATTTCTTCATCTAAACCATCAACCTGCCTCTTAGACCCCATCCCGACTAGGCTGCTTAAAGATGTTTTACCCTTAGTCAGCACTTCTATACTAGATATGATCAATCTATCTTTATCAACAGGCTATGTACCACAGTACTTTAAAGTAGCTGTAATTAAACCTCTCTCTAAGGTTCTGGAGAAAGCAGTTGCTAAACAGCTGTGTGACTTTCTACAGAGCAATAGTTTATTTGCGGATTTTCAGTCAGGATTTAGAGCTCATCATAGCACAGAGACAGCACTGGTGAAAATTACTAACGACCTCCTTATTGCATCAGACAAAGGACTTGCCTCTGTACTGGTTTTATTAGATCTTAGTGCTGCATTTGATACCATTGACCATCAGATCCTATTGCAGAGACTGGAACATTTCATTGGCATTAAAGGAACCGCTCTAAGCTGGTTTAAGTCCTATTTATCAGATCGATTTCAGTTTGTACATGTTAACGATGAGTCCTCCATGCATGCCAAAGTTAGTCATGGAGTTCCTCAAGGATCTGTCCTCGGACCAATCCTCTTCACTTTATATATGCTTCCTTTAGGCAATATTATCAGGAAATATTCCATAAGCTTTCATTGTTATGCAGATGATACTCAGTTATATCTATCGATCAAACCAGATGAAACTCATCAGTTAGCTAAACTTCAAATGTGCCTTCAGGATGTTAAAACCTGGATGACCTG
>NW_025743083.1:31671-43329 GCF_021292245.1 Micropterus dolomieu | reverse complement strand
AGGATGAAAGCCTGGGAAGACTAGAGGGGTCCCAAAACACGGTGTCCTGGATGTTAGCGGTTGCGCTAAGAGAAACAATCTGTTTGGCTTGTACTGAAGCGACATCCATAAAGCCAGTCAGCAGGGAATCTTTCTCTTTGAGTTCCTCTGAAAGTCGTCGGATGTCTTCCATAAGGTCAGCAATCTTCTTGTTCGCTTTCTTAAGGAGTGAGCAGTCCTCAAGGGGCAGAGTTTTCTCGGCTTGCATAGTCACCGGAGCTTTGTTGCGATCAGTAGCGTTGATCGCGTTTTTACGGTCATCTATCTTAAAATCCATGTCGGATGACTAAAATCCTTAACCCACGTAAAACTTAAATAAAGTTAAGTTAAATAAAAGGATATAAAAAATGTAACGAAAAAAGTGGATTAAAACTGGATAAGAGTCCGGTTCAAGACGGAGCTTCCGACAGGTGGCTACAGACGCCAACGCATGCGCAGAGTGCAGATTACGTCAGCAATTACGTCCACCACCATCTCCAGTGAATTTAAGATAACTGACTCTACTCGTGACTGTTAAAATGACAATTTAACCTTGTCCAGAGACGTAACTTCACCCTGAACCAGGCTGTCAGGACCTCTAAAATGGACAGAGGCCATAAACACACACCCACCCACCCACACACCCCAAGGCAATCCACTCCCCTTTTTGAACTGATGTGCTAACAGATAAGATCAACAGGCGTGTAAATTGACTGGCTCAGAAAAGGGGACACTAACCAAATTCAAACCATGTGAATAAAGAATGTTCTAATGGCTTTGCCTTATAATCTTTTTTACTTTAGGTAGTGGCCTCTCCTCTTCAATTTTGAGTAGTTTATTACCATGTCGTTATTGTTTAGGAACTATGTTGAAAAGCTAAAAGAATCAAAAGGAAAGTTAATTTGAAATGCTTTTACCTTTCTCCTTCTGCTCATTTATACATTCCTGTCGGTGTTTAACTGATGCCACATCCCAAACACCTTCTTATATACTTTGTTATAACTAATATGGCACAGAAATATTATCCCGTGTTGCATAATTCATTTTCCCAGTTCCTGCGCCAAGTATTTAAAGTTTAACTAATGGTAAATAGTTATATTCAGTGTCCTTTCATGAAACCAGTGTCCCCAGCGGACAAAAGAGGTATTACATGCCATTGTTTTTAAACTTTCTCCTTGTACTCAATTATCCATCACTGTATGTTTTATTGTTTAACTGATGGCATTTTTTCAAATACTTTCATCAAAATTTTCTTATGATGAACGTTTAACAATCAGTCTCGGGATGTATTTAGTTAAGCTGTTCTGTTCATCTGCTATGATCACTATAAAATGTTGTTTTAACTGAAACCATTCTAACCATTACAGACAATTAACAATAGCTTTTCCTTTTATCAAATGCCTAAAACTAAGAACCATATAACTGTTATGGTATTTAAGAAAAGAGTTGATATTGTGGAAAGAGAGGTGATTAAAATGCGCGCAAATAGATTTTAAGACACTATTAAAGTTTAAAACACAAATTTCACAGGGACAAATCCCTCCTTCCTCGGGACACGCCCAGGAGAGTGACAATCAAAAACACAGAGCCGTGCCGTGAGCTCTGTCTTCTCTCTTGCTCTTCGGTCTTCTCTCCAGCGCCTTTCAAGAAGTCTAGCTCGGAGAATATCCGCGACTTCTATGTTTTCCTTTGGCTTATAGCAACTTAATTAGCCATATTCACAAGGTCCAGCAAACTTTCGGTGAATTTACCTTTTGTTTAAAGTTATCAGGCCGTTTAATTTACGCAACTTTTAATTCAGAAAGCAAGCATGTTTCTTTTAAAAGCTTTTAGTTCGGTTTGTATTTTTCACTACTCCCAATGACAAAGTTCAGAGGTCAACCAAGTGAGTAGGTTACGCCACAGTAGCTTAACCGAGAAAGGACAAACAACACCCCAGCAAGCCACTGCAGAGTTCCAGCTACCAGCCTAGGAGGACAGACCCCTGGGACAAACCCGCTAGCAAAAGACCCGGTCCTAGCGACCGGCCATACAGCGTACCAAGCAAGCCGCCGAGGGGCCGTGAACACCAAGAACCGAGCAAACCAACAAAGCAGTAGGGCAAAACAAACTCTGTGGCCAGGTTGATGTCCGTTTTGTCCTTTAGTCCTGAAACACTAACTCAGTTATCACTATGGATGGAGATTGTTCATTTTTATTGATAATGATATACTTATTGGGACTGCTACTATCGATACAAAACAGGCATGGGGTAGGCTTGTACAGTATGAGGAAAATATTCAAAGTGCGATAACATTGTTATATATTGAGATGACATATGGCTTGCAATAAATAAACATATATTGAAGTGTTCATATTAGCTGCCTGGTTGTTTTTAAATTATAGGATTAGAATTTAATATTTTAAATGCAGCTAAATGTTTCTAGAGCAGCAACATTAATGTTTACAACAGCAAAGTCACTATATAAACTCAATATCTGACATCACAATACTGAGTGACGTTTAGAAGGAATATCAGACCTTCCTCCTCCTCTCTGCCGTTATTCACTGCCTTACCTGGTAGAAGGAGCAACTGGTTTGTCTCAGCCAGCAGCTGAGTTTTTAACAATGTGCCAAATTTTAAGACTACAGACCAGTCTATGCTACAGACAGACCGCTTTCTGTTTGTTTGTAATATTTGGCTAATTGCTAAGCTAACGTTAGCTGTGCCTGTATAAAACGCAGGATGACAGACTAAGATGATTGAATTAACCCTGTCTACATGTTTACCTTACAGACAGGTGTATTGATTGAAGTATTGTCTTTTTAACTCGTGAAGGTTTTCTTGCACATACTTGCAGTAACAAGCATAGCTGTCAACTCAGTAGTTTGAAGCTAACTTAACTTCACCATCTCCACCACAACCACGCAGCGTCTCTCTGCTGGCCGCTGTGTGTGTGTGTGTGTGTGTGTGGGAGGAGGAGGACAGAGAGCAGCAGAGGCTGCAGCCTGATTATGAACAGTCCCGGGCCCGTTTAATACCGCGTTTCGGTGCCATCTTTCGTTTTCTTATCATTCACGTTTCAAATTCGATTTGACCCTCGAGACATAACGTTACATTATAGGACCCGCTAGTCTCGACAGCAGTATCAATAAGCTCGGACCTTGTTGATTTTTGTTTTTTGAGAAATTTTGGAACCGGGACCTATCAGAACCATGTCTTGATCCCCATCCCTTGTTATCATCCGATCACTTGGGTCCATTTGTTACCTCATCCCTTTAGAATCATATTTTTCCACAATGGCAAACTGAATACACATTGATCCTATTAGCCTAGGCCTAATGTTACTTCTGCTCTATATCATGTTGATTGCATTCTGGTTGTTTTCTGTTTATTTCATGATTATTATTTACTCTCACTTTGTATTCACTATAGTTGGCTAATAAATTTTCACCTTCAATTTATGTGTGTACTGTTTAGCGTCCAGGTCACTGTACAGAGAATTCACCCTTAGATCTGAGACTGACTGTTTAAACTAACTTATTTAAAATAATTGAACAATTACAAACTAACTGATCACTTATAATAATTGTGTAATTATTAGCTATACCGAAGGAGTCCTGACAGCCTTGGGCGGACAGCTAAAGATTCAGGTGGTGCCCCCTTTACAAAGGCTTATGAATCTTTCCATCTTTTCTGTTTTCTAAGGGACATCTACATCCCACAGTTATAATATAAATCCGACATCCATGGCTGCACACACTATGGATGAAACTCACATACAGTATGTACATAAACATCCTTTTGCGCACACACATACAAAAATTGTAGACAAAGCACTGATGCATGCCTCAAAGTATCATCCATGTAATGTTTCAATGTAGACTGACATCTTCCAGGAATTTCCTGTCCTGCGATTTGGCCTGACAGGGAGAGAGATGATGGGGGAGGCATCTGGAACATGGGCTGCTTATATAATAGCTGAGTAGTCTATTCCCTACCCAGCCTGCTTTTTTTTTTTTTTTTTTTTTTTTGTGCAATTATTTGTTATGTGTTTATTTGCGTGTGGATCTCTTTTATTCTAACTATGCCACATGTGGGGACAATGTTTGCTATGTAAAGGCAGATTATTATAACTTGCCTAACCCAGTTATTCAAAAATGTTATGTCCCCATTTTTGGTTTCATTACATTCAGCACAAATGAAATGTTTTGTCTTCTTTGGGGATGGAACAGTGGCTCAGTGGAAGCGGTGTTGTGACCTAACACCAAGAAGACTTACATGTTTATTGGTAACGCAACTGTTCACCAAAGCAAATACCTTGTATGTGTAAAAACTATTTGGCACTAAAGTTGTTTCTGCTTTTGATGTTATCCCACTGTATGAATTGGTTTTCTCCAGGTGCTCTGGTTTCTCCCCCCAGTTGTAAGACATGCAGGTTAGGTGAACTGGAGATTCTAAATTGATTGTAGGTGTGACTGAGTTTTAATGGGTTTATCTATCTGTTAGTCATGTGATAGACTGGCATACTCTCTAAGGTTTCCAACCCAATGCATGCTGGAATAGGCTTAAGCAACCTCAACCCTGAACGGGATATGCAGTTTGGAAATTGGATGAATAGATCAATGTTTTCATTGACATTAAGTTAAAGTATGTTTCAGCTATAAGTTAAGGCTAGCACAAGCCTCAAGGAAATGCATATAATTCAAAGCAATATCCTCTTAAGTGACCTAACACTGCATGCATTGCATGTGCTTCTTTCAGTCTGCCACATCCATATGACTTTTGTGTCCATCTGAACTTAGTTACAAATTTGGCAAAAGGTAACTCTGAATGATGAGACAACCACAACACCAAGGTCGAAGCCACTTTCAATTTCCCCCACATTCCAATAGTATTTTCTTGAAGCCGCTGTCACAGTCATGAGTGAAAAATGTTGTCAGCTGTCTGACATAATCATCTATAATATAAATGTCACCGCGGAGGTTGGGATGAGCAGTCATTGAATTCAAATGGCTGTCTGTCAAGTCATAGAATAAATCACATGCACTGACAAAAGGTCAGGGGTTTCAGGAGATTTTTATTTAATTATTTACTTTCAACCTAGAAATAAATCCACAAAATCCTTGGGCATTGGATGTCCTTTAGGGGTATGCTCAGTAAGGCGGCATTGATTGATGAGATTCCTCTAGATGCAAATGTGAGTTTAATCACATTTGCTTTGATTTGTTTCTTGGTTGGTTTTTTTTTTTTTTTCTCTCTATACTGTATGCTTGGTACTCAGTGTCATAAAGCATGACCTATGACCATGAATATTTATCAGTGGGGGAAAAAAATAAAGACATAAACAGTGAGCACTGATTAATAGGTAGGAGCTGATTTGTACCTGATGAACCTTTTTTAAAACAAGTCTGTAGAGTGCCTGATTGAATATCATTGATGTAACGACTGGCATCAACCATCTAACAGCACAACATAACAAGCATTACACAAGTCTAAAACAATCAGCTATGACTCAAGCATGACTGTTTCTGTTGTGACTGAAAAAAACCCATAGAAGCATGCAGAAAGGGTTTGGGTTTTTAACTTTGAACTTTTTCAAACAGCTGTTCCCCCTCACACTGGACTTTTTATGGACTATGACATGAGATTTTAAAAAATAAAAAAAGCCCACCTCTATCAAGCATATTCTCCTCCTGCAATCAACCAGGATAACAAAGATTCTGAGTGGTGATGAAATATAGCCTGATAGTAAGCATGAAAATGAAAGATTAAAAGAGGAGACAAATGAGCCAAAAAAAGTTCGACAAAAATTGAATGAACCAGCTGTTAAAGTGTGTTTTGTCATGCACAACCAGCAAGCATTAAACTTCAGCTCGTATTTGCATAGCTTGAAACAACTGAAAATAATATTACAGCCAAGATTATATAACATAGGATAACTCATTTCTGCTGAAAGTCATAGAAAGTTGATTGAGCGTGCTTGCTCTTCTACCAACTTTACATTCATCTAAATTCACATTCACACCTGCTACCAGTACAGCCATAGCTTTCTACTGTTGATGTGAAGTGAGTAGTTAGGGATTTGTGCCTCACTTAAGGAGAAACAGTAGAGGTGATGGTGTTTCATTTTAGCAACCCAAATTTGTTTTTATAGCCAATCCATAATTTTGCAATGGCAAATTTAACATTCATAAACTCATTCTCTAACTTCATCCAAAACATTTGAATTAACAAAACAACTTGTAACTTTCTAGATAAAAGGCACAGTCATTTAAAGCTAAGTTTCGTGTGTGTGTGTGTGTGTGTGTGTATGTGTGTTTGTGTGTGTGTATATATAATTTTTTTTGCTGGACACTAGAGATGGTGCAGCCTTAAAATAAATGTCTCTGAAAAACTCAGTGAATTCAGCAGTCCACCTTCTCGCTTTGGCTGGGGTTCAGCTGTGTTTAGTGAGTGGAAGAGAGTCGACACATTAAAATGACTACACATCAGCTGGACTGAAACAGGTAACTTCATTGTATGTGAAAACAACATTGTTTAAACAAACACTATGTAGTAATTTAATCTTTCCAATAGCTGGGTGTCATCTCTGTCATTACCACTCCAGGCTCACTGCACCAGGTACTGCGGAATCCCTGGCAGGACATTTATCAAGACAACGGCGTGATGCTTTACAGGGCCAACACAACTCTTCAGCAAGTAAGCCATAAGAAATTCAAAAACTATATAATGTACAAGTTCTTCAGAAGAAGCTCACTTGGTATTCTCAGTATGGATGTCATGGCAGATGCTGCAAAGAGACTGAAGAGAAAAAGAACAGACAAGAGTAAATATTCTGTGGCAAACTAGCCAGCAACTAACGCAACAGCACTTACAATAACTTTACTAATGTCTGTGTGTGTGTTTATTAAGTAAGTTTGCTATCAACTAGAGATTTATAGCTAGTGGCAAGTTACCAAACAACATTATGTAACATTGTTAGGTAGAGATGCAAAATCTTACAAAAAAGCTAATCTTACAATATGTTGCTTTAATTGTTGTGGCCAGTCAGTATATCGTACAATGGCTGCTTACAGTCTTGTTTAAATATATAGTACTCCATGTTCATATATCTTATTTGTATTGTAAATGTGTCACCGTTTGTGTTTAACCATATTCCATGTTTGGCCTCTCTACACACATTCAGAGAAGTTAATCTGGCTGTCAGGTTAAATCATTTAAAATAAACACACATAACATTCCATGACTAAACATAAACAACACAGTGGTGAGATGTCATCAGTGTAACGCTAGTAGTCCAACAGCCACACATTTCAGCCTTATTTAACTGCTGCACTTGTTGCCACCTGTGTTATTCTATGCAATTCTATTTTCTCAATACTCAACAAAGGCCTGCTCCTCTTTGCAAACCATCAGCTTATATCCTGTAAATACTGCAAACAGTCTCTGTTTTAACAATGACCTATTCTTCTATCGAGTGTATGTGACGATTATCTTCTGTTCACCATGTCATACACCCCACTACATTGAGTAATGACTTGATCATTTGACTGTAGGCCTCAACAATTGAACAGTTAGTTACATTGTACAGTATGTCGATTTAGATGTGATGTCAAACAGCATCATTTCAGACTTAGTTAGGCACCACTGCGGAATCAAGAACTTGTTGTTCGTTCTTAAGCTTCCTGCCTTCCACAGAGCAAGGGAAATGATGCAAAACTCATTGAAATGTTACATCGCTCTCCCTTTTATATCTTCGCCTTCCCGTTTCCCCCATGAGACATGGTAATGGTGGCCCCTAAGGTGCAGGCTGACAGACACTGCATTTTAATCTTTCCTGCATTGTATTCTTCTTTTGTCACATCTACTTAGCCTCTCTAGGGGAGTCTTAAGATAGATAGATTTTCCTTTTGATTTTTTTTTTAACCAGTTCTAGTTTCAGAAGTTGGCCAGATCCACTTTGCAAAGCGACCCTTTGGCTTACTAACAAAACATGTCTGCAAACTGCCTCTGTTTTACCAGTGACGTTTGGGACATTTGATACAATTTAAACCATTTCCTGCTTAATAGCTTTTATGCACATGGTAAATAAAACTGGGTCATCAAACGATAACCTATTCCTGAGAAAAAAACCTCCATCTTAGTAAGATCTACCAAAATATTAAATGTGGAATACATCAGCATTAAAGAGTAACTGTCGTGAGCTCCTGCTTATAGACATTTACCACCTTCTAAATGGCTCTTTCAAAGGTGCAGTTAATGCTGGTAAATGTTCTGGTTATAAAAAAAAAAACATCATGAATTTATCTTAGGAAAATGTTTTAGTCACATGAAATGAAGCAAAGCCGCTTCACTGGTTCTGTGTCACAAGATAAATTGTTAGTCAGGGTGGTGTCATCATTCCATGTACAAGCACTATTGATTTTGATAGCTTATCCAGTAATTAAACTAACACTTTGAAGGACTGAAAATGAGAAAAATGTGATACTGTATACTTAAGTAATCACCAGCGTGACTACCGCATAAGAAGCAACACTGCAGCTGACATGTTGCACAAAAGCAGTACCATGCTTGTCAGCTGCAAAGAAGACCATTTGGGTTAGAGATGCTGCCATTTAATTTGCTTAAACGCCTTTTCATCCTTGTGTTTATGACATTGCCATTTGTGCACCAGGTGGCTGTCAAGCTACACTTTACTCCTCTCTATTTGCCTGATTTATCTCTGATGCTGAGGAGGAGGACTGTGAAGTGGGGACATGAAGGCGGTGCGCTTTTATTTCTCACACAAACATTCTGCTGACTCTCCCGAGTGTGATTGATGCTTTTAAAAAAGCCAGTGATTACACTAGGACTGTCCCTGACTAAGGATTTACATAGTCGAATCAGAATTGTCAAGTCTTGCCTATAGTCGAATTGTATGTGTTTGTGTGGCGGTGATTGCGGGGGATGGGGGGACTTATACACAGTAGCTCTGCTTCAATCTTGAGAAATTCCAGAGCTGCAGTCTTTTTCCATTAGTCAGTGTAACTTATACTGTTATATTTCTAGCTCAACTGAGGCTTATCGTAGACCATTATCACACTGATTGCCTGCCATTCACCGGTCTTGTGCGTTGAGTTTTGCCTGCATGCCGTGCGGCAAGTCACGGTTCCTCGTGGGTCTATTTCAAGTAGCTTACTATTTAAAAACTATTATATAATATATTAAGTTTTTTTTTTCCTTCTTACATATTTATATACAGCATTAAATGTTGAAATTTATATTGTAATATGCTGTACTTTAACTTATTGCGAGAAAACAGGTACTTCTATGTAAAATCAGCTGTTGAGCACCAAAATGGCATGATCCTTGTTTTGCTGCGAAGCATCGACTGAGTTTGACAGTTGAATCAGGCTCTGCCCATCGAAGCATCGAATCTTTGAGTTTTGCATTCGTGCGTGCCTACATGTGCATTGCACTTCCTCGCGGGTCTATTTCAAGTACTATTTAAAAACAATCTAATATTCTTTTGTGTAGTTTATCAATGGTGATAAATGATCAGAATGTCCCATGAGGTGGACAACTCTGTACAACACTTGCGAAGCTGGAGCTCCGTCTCTTCAGCAAATGTTCTTCTGCCACTATACACACACATAAAGCCCCACACATGCGCCCTAACCCACCTTCCTTAAGGGTTACGGTTACAATTTTGGATTTATTCACGCACTTTAAAAACATTTATTAAAAGCTTCTTTATTTTCACATTTTTATTTACAGCATTATGTTATTTATATTGTAATAGGCTATATATTAACTTAGTGGGAGAAAACTGGTATTTAAAATTGGACATTGAGCACCCCCATATCGCTAAAATGGTATGATCCTTGTTTCAAAATGCAACTGCGAAGCTTCCAATGTGAGATTGACAGTCGAATCAGGCTCTGACCATCGAAGCATTGAATCTTGACTATTCAGAGTCAGCCATAGATTACGCTATTGCATCCATTTATCCTCACAGCCCCCCCCCCCCCCTCTCTCTCTCTGTGTTTTTCTTTCTTTACCTCTTTCTCTACAAACACTTTCCACACATTTACTAACACTAATGAAAAGAGAGCTTTAAAAAACTTCCTCTGCGGGGGAGAAAATGATCATTACTGATGGTGCAGAGGGCATGCAATGGCTCATATCAGAATACCAATACACCTCTTTGATCCCTTTTGCTATCCTGGCACTTAAGCCACCTTTCTACAGCTGCTGGTAGCAAGCTGAGTGAATCATATCACGGCCTGTGTTATTGCTGGAGGCAAAGGCATTTGGAAGAGACATGATAATTAGCCAAAGTCAACAGCTATCTTGAAGTTGTCCTCCCCTTGTCTTGTTCCCATGGCAAAAAATAAACCTTGTTAACCTCACCGTTAACCTGCATGGGTCATTAAAAAGCCAAGCATGGTTCAGACTGACAAACTTTTTTTATGTTCTATCTCAACAACTTATTCGCATCTCAGAGTGTTGCTACAGACGCTTTCAGACAGCATGACAAAGTGTAATTATTTGACACTAAAGGTACCCTTCAGCGTCCGTATGAAACACCGCAGTTTACTACGTCACAGAAACACAAAGAACCTGTAGGGTTAGCCAGTCGACATGCATAAAATCCCTGACTTAGGCGCTAACATTTCTGATGGTTATGGTAAGGGTAGGGCGCTTCGGGGGGTTGTCAGTGCTTTTAACATGAACATAGCTAGCTTTTGGTCTGTATGAGACTCCCTGAAAAATTTCAGTGGGCAAGTGCGTACATGTGATTGGAGGAGGTAGTACCCATAGAGTCCAGTAGAGGGTGGAGCCTGTGCTTATAGAACTAGGGTTACCTTATTGTAACCTTCGTTTTTGTAAACATGTATGTATGTTTGGATATTTTACTGCTTCAGAGAAGGAGCCAGCAGATAAATTGGTGTACTGTATCTAAGACTCTCGGAAACTGTAGTTGTTGATTGCTAATCAATAATAGCTGTATTAGGTTTTGAAGCAAAAAGAGAAAATCCATGATAAAACACATTACTGAGTAGACATAAGGCAAAGATGAGAGAAGCTAGAAGTACTGCTCTTCGGATCTCTTTAGTACCGGTTTTGTTTTCACTAAAACACGTCACACACTCAAACTTTTTTTTTTATTTCAAGCACAATGAAAGAATGCTTCTTTGTCATTTTGTTCATGATGTGTTTCGTAATATTGCAAACTATAGTGGAAAAACAGTACAGATGGAATTTAAAGGCACTTAAGAATGACTGCAATAAACCAATTTTGCTTCATAGAAAATTTTATCTAGAAATGACCTCTTCTTGTCAGAGGTCTGGCTTTATTTAGCGTGCCAAATTTTGACGGGAATTTTGAGTGTTATGCCATTGGATCTTAAGTTATACCGAATAAGAGATAAAGTGGAAAGACCAGACATCAGAGAAGAGAGAGTCGCTGAACCTTGTTAACATACAGACACACACACCCATTCAAACACCACCTGTCTAGGCCTAAAGCTAGAGCAAGCTAGCACAGGGATGCTGTTTGTTCAGTGAAGCTGTCCTTACAGATGTGCACACAAATGTGTGTGAGTGTGTTTGGGTGAGGGAGCTCCAGGGGGCCGCTGTGCAGAAACAGGGGTGCTGTAAGTTCAGTCCTTTCA
>NW_025743083.1:20088-31651 GCF_021292245.1 Micropterus dolomieu | reverse complement strand
CTCTCTCTCTCTGTGTTTTTCTTTCTTTACCTCTTTCTCTACAAACACTTTCCACACATTTACTAACACTAATGAAAAGAGAGCTTTAAAAAACTTCCTCTGCGGGGGAGAAAATGATCATTACTGATGGTGCAGAGGGCATGCAATGGCTCATATCAGAATACCAATACACCTCTTTGATCCCTTTTGCTATCCTGGCACTTAAGCCACCTTTCTACAGCTGCTGGTAGCAAGCTGAGTGAATCATATCACGGCCTGTGTTATTGCTGGAGGCAAAGGCATTTGGAAGAGACATGATAATTAGCCAAAGTCAACAGCTATCTTGAAGTTGTCCTCCCCTTGTCTTGTTCCCATGGCAAAAAATAAACCTTGTTAACCTCACCGTTAACCTGCATGGGTCATTAAAAAGCCAAGCATGGTTCAGACTGACAAACTTTTTTTATGTTCTATCTCAACAACTTATTCGCATCTCAGAGTGTTGCTACAGACGCTTTCAGACAGCATGACAAAGTGTAATTATTTGACACTAAAGGTACCCTTCAGCGTCCGTATGAAACACCGCAGTTTACTACGTCACAGAAACACAAAGAACCTGTAGGGTTAGCCAGTCGACATGCATAAAATCCCTGACTTAGGCGCTAACATTTCTGATGGTTATGGTAAGGGTAGGGTGCTTCGGGGGGTTGTCAGTGCTTTTAACATGAACATAGCTAGCTTTTGGTCTGTATGAGACTCCCTGAAAAATTTCAGTGGGCAAGTGCGTACATGTGATTGGAGGAGGTAGTACCCATAGAGTCCAGTAGAGGGTGGAGCCTGTGCTTATAGAACTAGGGTTACCTTATTGTAACCTTCGTTTTTGTAAACATGTATGTATGTTTGGATATTTTACTGCTTCAGAGAAGGAGCCAGCAGATAAATTGGTGTACTGTATCTAAGACTCTCGGAAACTGTAGTTGTTGATTGCTAATCAATAATAGCTGTATTAGGTTTTGAAGCAAAAAGAGAAAATCCATGATAAAACACATTACTGAGTAGACATAAGGCAAAGATGAGAGAAGCTAGAAGTACTGCTCTTCGGATCTCTTTAGTACCTGTTCTGTTTTCTTGTCAGAGGTCTGGCTTTATTTAGCGTGCCAAATTTTGACGGGAATTTTGAGTGTTATGCCATTGGATCTTAAGTTATACCGAATAAGAGATAAAGTGGAAAGACCAGACATCAGAGAAGAGAGAGTCGCTGAACCTTGTTAACATACAGACACACACACCCATTCAAACACCACCTGTCTAGGCCTAAAGCTAGAGCAAGCTAGCACAGGGATGCTGTTTGTTCAGTGAAGCTGTCAGAAGCTTTGCTCCGCCCTACAGATGTGCACACAAATGTGTGTGAGTGTGTTTGGGTGAGGGAGCTCCAGGGGGCCGCTGTGCAGAAACAGGGGTGCTGTAAGTTCAGTCCTTTCACGGAGATCAAAGTCAAGCTCCTGGCATTAATGATCTGATGTGAGCAGCTGGCTGGTTGCCACTGCTGCCACTGACCTGGCTAAAAGTTTTCATTTGGACTAAGATAGATGGCCTTATTTGGCCGTTCTCTGTTAGGGAGGCAAGCATGTTAGCAAACAGGACATCAGTGGAGTGGCTAACAGTGCAGTAAGCTGCGGACTCTCAGTACCACAAGGAACTGAATGTCGCTGCCAGTGTAAGGATCGTTTAACAGACAGGGATGCAATGATTACAGATTTTGTTTATTGTTACGATTATTGTCAGAGAAATAATCACGGTTTCACGATTATTATGCATTAATTAGTTTCACAACACTAGTAATGATTTAAGTTGATTTTTAACATTTAATTACATTAACAATTATATTTCTATAATGCGTAAGTATTATTAATATAAGAGGAATATTAACTTTTATCCCCCAGGGGAAATTGTTATAAAGGAGGGGAATAAACCTGTATAAACTGTCATCAACTCTCATCTATACACATGTTTTAGTGAAAATGATAGAAATTGAGTTCATTGTTAACTGAAATGCAGTTAATTGGTAGCCTATAGTCCTGAATAGTGGCTCAACGCATCAACAAAACACCCTGGCGTGGTGCAAGCCATTGAAAATAATGGGCCTCATAGCGCAGCGGGGCTGTCGTTGCGGTGGATCTGAAAGGTTACACCTGCTTTGTTTACGTTGCACTGAAAGCTCGACTCTCACTGCTATGGCATCGATTGTAAGTGACACGTTTATATTTAATTCCCTACCAACTTGCTAGATTATTTAATATAATGTGTTAGGTATACCTTTACTTGTGCGTGCAAAGCTGGGTGGTGATTCCACAGGTGTTGCATCAAGTTTAATGTAGTTATTCCCTCCTTAAGCAGGAACCTTTAAATGGCAAGTTTTTGAACAAGTGATCCGTCATCTTCAGTGACGCCCTGGTCAGACGTGGTGTATCCAAATTGCTCCCACACGGCCGACTTCAGCTGTTTCTTTGGAACTAAAGCTTCACAGTTTTGTCCCTCTGACACTTAAGCTGGTGCACCGCTCCTGTAACTTTATTTATTGCCACAGTTTCGTTCCGTGCAACAGAAACACTCGGTGTAGCGGAGCCTTAACGATTAATTAACCATGACGTTTTAAATCGCGGTTAATAGTGAAATCCGGTAATTGCTGCAACCCTAATAACAGACATTACAGACATTAGGGGATCTCAGAAAGAAGTAGGCAGTTTTGCAGATGCATTATACATTTGAAGGTTGTATTCAGGCTGTAGAACTGATTAAACAGACGCTGTGTTGTGGAATCAACCAGCCTCGCTCAAAAAGGGAAGGGAGGTCAGATAGTGGCAAAAAGGGGGGAGTTTTCCTCCCATGGAGTTGGCCTTTTTACATGCAAAAACCAGAGACATCGCCTGATGTTTGGTAAGGATCTGCAGAGACTCAGACATGCATCACTTAAGGATTGTGTATTCAAAGTCTTAGTAACCTCTCTCACCGTAAAGGTGTCACTGGAGACCCTTAGCAGGACAGCAAAGGGCCTGTCCGACCCCTCTCTCTCCACAGATCACCTCCAGACATCAAAAGTACCACCCGTCCGGCCTCAACCTGACTCTTTTTCCCACAGGACGCTGAGCCATAAAACACCACTCCCTTCTCTCTCTAGCCGATGTGCAAATGTGATGAGCCAGGAGTGCAGGAATTTCTCAAACCAACAAAGGTTCCATTATAAACTGTGTTTGTTCTGTTTAAATAATAACCCTTGCTAAGTGAGTAGTGGTGTTTGTCTCTTAGTTTAGTAGCAATGACCCAGTTATTCTTTTAATGATGTTTGAAAACTCGAAGAACCATAAGAAAGTAATCTTGAAGAGTTACCTTACCACCTCTTTTTGTTTTGTCTTAATTCCTCCCTGTTATTCCCTAGTAATCACTGTCTGTGTAGTATTAATTAATGCTTTAGTTAAACGTTTCATATACAATTTCCTACTAAAACATTCATACACACGCTCGTGTGTATAACCAGCTTCCCAGTTCCTAGCAAAGTGGTAAATCTCAAAGTTGAATGTCTACTGTTTTCTCATAAGACCCGAGCTCTGCCAAGGGGACAAAAGGTATAACACACAAGTGTTTAAAACTCGGCTTACACCGATGATGAGAATAATCATCAATAATCAAATATCTACCATGTAATGGTATAAACGAATTCTTTGCTGCCATTTTGGTCCCTGTACAGAGGGCTTACCCTCAGATTTGAGATTGACTGGTTGACTAGAGTTTACGATTTCAGAATAACTAAACCATTAATAACTAACGAATTACCAGGAATTCGTGTAATCATCAAGCTATACTCAAGGACATATAGCCTTGGGCGGACAAGCAAATCTTTAGGTGGTGCCCCCTGGTTTCGAGGTATGAATTAATATTCCCGAAAAAATATTAATTTCCATAACTGTATTAAAATTATACATAGCTTTAGACCTACTACAATTGAGACAAAAGACAACGATAGTAAGGATCAACACTGTTCCTGTAAAGCTGGGTAGGCCTCTATTCATTATTACAATTGTTAAAAAGCAGAACAGTAGGGATTTATATCATTACATTCAGTAGGAAGTTAGCTAGAGTTAGGACATTAGGAACAACCCACAGCCTACATTTTTTTGGATTTATTTTAGGTTTAGGAAAGAATAAATCATAATTTTACTTTCAACCTCTCTGGGTAGCATCTGTAACTGTTACAAGTACCCCAGGACCAGCGTTTGACCATATCCTGGAAAGATACGGCAGAAGAAAGCTAGAAAATGACTCCTTTTGCATTAGAGTGAACGGAGCGCAGCCATGAAAGTGTCGGACCTCAGTTACAGCGAGTCCTATACTGTGCTGTGAATGGCCAGCTGTGTAATCAGGGCATGGCTTAGGAAAGGGTCAATTAGGCTACTTTACTTCAAACTTTAAATGTTTCTGACATGGATTTATTTCAATGTTGAGTAATGCAGTATGATGATAAAATGTATTTCTGCATCAGTGTGGGGCAAAGAAAACAACTGAAACGATTCAGACTGTGCAGACAGAAAGTAAACAGGATTCGCGGTGCTGCCCTCAGTCCTCCGGGATACTTTCGCTTCACATGGTCATGCTGCTTCACATATTCGTGGACAGCAGTTGGGCTGCCATGAAGCTATTTCCAATTCACAGAGCAGCACGTTGTTGATTGTCTGTCTAAATTACTCCCAAACTTTAGATGGTCAAAGTTGGTCATTACGTGGACTTGGCTATCCAAGTCCACGTAATGCCTCAGACCTAAATATAACTCCTTCTGTGGATACTTTCAGTATGATTTCATTCAGAATGGGGAGAAAAAGGCTTGTCACATTGTGCTGAGGCATTTCAGTGTACGGGCTTTATTTCAATTTCTATGTCCTTTTTCAAGCTAAGCACACAAGAGATGAACATAATCTATATCAGTTTCATTTTGTGCATACAAAATATTTTTTTCTTCCAGAGATAACCACTGTATAAGTAGGAAGTAACACTTGCAACTACCAGCAAGATAAATGGATTTCTTTTCCCCACTAACTCTATACTTACTATTGCTGCCAGACCAGTCCCCCCACACCTTCCTTTGTCCTGACACACAAACACAGAGCTGTCATAAGAGAAGTGCTTGATTTCACCCAATTTCGTATTTTCAGGCAGTGGGATATGTGCTGGATATCCGCTCTCTTATTGTGAGACAAGCTTTTGTGAGTATGACAAAGAGACCTGTGCCTACCAGAGGCCCTGATCTGTCCTAATGGGGTTTGTCTGGCTTTACAGAGGTTTTCGATTTCTGTGAATACACTAGTCAATTTCACAGACATATCAGCTGGCCTTGCAGAGGGACTGCCACTTCCACAGAGAGTAACATGAAGACATGGGTCAAATAGAGGTTAACAATTAATATTTGTCCTTGATTATAAATAAATGAAGAGTTATTTAAGTGGCATTAATTAAATGGAGAGTTGGTTGAGTGGCATTAAGTAGATCAGACAAATGTAGACAATGTCATGTATATACACAATCAATCAAAGTGAAATAGAGTTTCTAACTGAGTTGCTGTCAGTCTTTGCAGCTTAACTAACAAGGCATCTAGCATTCTGCACCGGTTTGTCTTCCTGCATGTTTGCACTGTACACTGGGCCTGTGAGAAACGTGAGAGCAGCAATAGTCTGAATTAGTGTTCATAACACTTTAGATCAGTGGTTCTCAACCTTTTTTGGACCAGCGCCCCCCCCCCCGCCCCCCTCCTATCCATTATCCAGGTCCCTTACTGCCCCCCATCAAAAAAGATGTTTGCTATTTGCCCTGAATATTGATTTTCTTTTTTTTTTTTTTTTTAATTGTTACTATTGTTAGTAAAAACATGGAAAATGTAACAAAAAAGCCATGTGAAAAGTAATTATATTTAACTAATAAGTGGATTTTCCTCCCAGAAACTGTGTGAAGCCAGATACTGATTCTTGGATGGGGCATTTAATAGCATTCTGGTGAAAATTTCTCCTCCAATTTCTGCCTTTTCTGCACTAATTCATGGTGGCAATGTCTAAAACTTCAGGTGGCAGGTGACAATTCAAAATATATTATTATAATAGAATATAATCTAGTGAGGTTCTCGGACATTCTTATTGCTTTTAAATATTTTTCTCCTGTAGATCAACTTATTTAATATCATCCCTGCTTAGTCAACACACATGATTAAGTCTTACCTCCTCTTTTGTGGGGAAGTAACCTATTTAAATGTGTTTGTGGCCCCTTTTCATCTCAGTAATAAATGAATCCGTTTTAATTCAGTTATTGACTCCTACAGAATGACATTGTAACTGTGGCGCAGATACAGCGTGCTAGCCTCAAAAACCCAGCTGTTTTCTAAACATTAACTTAGCTCTCCTTACATGCTTGCTAATAACTTTTAATAGCTGGATCTCCAACACTGACAGCGTTGTGTTGGACAGATTTGTGCAGCTGTGATCGAGGGACAGCTGAGAGAGACGAGCGAGAGGATGTGCTACACGAATACGCGCTGCCTGCAGCTCAAATACGATTTTAAATAGGCCTAGTAAAAAAAATCGAAAATCAATATGTGGCGGTCAGCACTGATATTGTGGCAGGCCGCCACAAATAAATGAACGTACGGGAAACACTGTAACTTATCTGCTCATGTTCAAAACGTTCTGCACATTCAGAACCTCTCCCACATATCTGAGTTCTCTGACATATAAATAAAAAAAAAGTCGTAATGGAAGACTAACGTCATTAGTCTATTTAAGGAAAATTCATAATATTTTACTACACGCCCTATACGCAATTATGTTACTGATTCGCTGGAAGTATCACCTCGTCGTCCAACAGACAAAACTCAATGAGACGAGGAGGTGCTCATGCCGGGGGAAAACGACACACACGTTAACTTCAGCACCTCCTGATAAAGTGCCGCTTATAATCTCCAACAGAGCAAGTCAGGTCTTCAATTTTTAACATTACATTTTTATAGCCTACTGAAACTACAGTATATGTCCGCTTTGGCACAAACTGTCTGCGACTCACAGCGCGAGGTGGGTCCTCGTCACTCGCTGGTGTCACAGTGAAGTTGCTTTCAGAGGGAGTCCGACAGCGGAATATCCCTCTTGTAAATGTGTAACCACGCCGACAACAAGATGTTCACGGTGTATTCCTAAACACTTTTCCACAAAGAAACAGAGCGTCAATTTTCCAGAGTTTACACAGTAAAATTGTGGGTAAAATTTTACAGATGATACTCTGACTTCCCGTTCCCGTGAAGGCAGCACGAAGCTGCACCACAATTACAGTCTCATCCAGTCACAGTGAACTAAACTAGCAGGTTTTAATGTGGCAGGCCACAGTTTTTGTAAGTAGTTTAAAGTTTGTCTAAAGTTTAGTTTAAGTCTCATTGTTGTGAATCTTAAGTGTAAACTCGCCTTAGAATTTCCAACCAACAAACGCCCCCCAAAAGCACCTCAGCGCCCACCCTTCCAAAATATTGCCTCCAGCGCCCCCCCATCGTCCTCGGAACCCCCCCCCCACCCACATTGAGAAACACTACTTTAGATGGTCCAGGGCTTTTGCAAACCTTAGGGCCCGTGCCTACCAAAGCGTTTATTTTTTATTTTTTTGACCCCAGGGTCTTTTTTTCAATTCATTGCAATGGCAGCGCCGCGTTTTTACAACATGGTAAAAACGACCACAGCATGACGAGGCGCTGAGCATCTTTTCTGCGCTTGGCACAGAGCGTTTTTTTTCCAGTCGCCGAGAGAAACGGAAAAACGCTGCACTCGTCACTGTCACTTTTTACCCAGCCATCCAATCACAGTGCAGGAGGGGCGGGACAAACACCACACCGAGCATATCCGATCTTGAACGAAACGATGTGCCTACTGGCCGAGGTGTTTCCTCGCCCACAGAATCTCATGAACCCACCTATGGACAGTCTGTGCTCTCATGTTTCAGCCTTCTCTTCATGCAGAGCAAGGGCCACAGCAAGTAAGCCTACCCTACTTTGTGGTGACATTTTCTACACAGTGAAATTAGCTAGCCTACTTGCAACACATCACCTCCAAGGATAAAAAGTATCATAGCAACCCCAGCAATCTCTAATAAAAAAAAAAAACTGTGCAGCTCCACAGCGCACCCTAGTACTCCCAGCTAGGCATTTTCAGAATAACAGGTGGCGTTTTCAGCTGGTAAAAAATGCTTTGGTGGACACTGGCCCTTATCCAAAAAACTCTTGAGAGAGCACCTGCACACTCTGGAAGACCACTGATTCAGCTAAATAACCCTCACAAATTTCCCTTTTTAAACTAGGAATAAATGAAATACTATGAAGACACTGTAAACAGCTTTTTTTTTTTTCTCTAGGGTAAACTAAAGCCTTGTGAGTTCCATGTTGGGGCAATACACCAGACACAGTTTCAGCATCCCAATGATGGAAATAATAAAGCAGCTAGCAAGAAACCGGTTTCTAGCTATGTAGTAGGAAATGGTGGATGTGTACCTCCACTGCATCAGCTCTCAGAACCAAAGCCTTTCTGAAGACAAGCCCACTCTCTCTCAGTACACACACTCTGCATTCTGCAGAAGGATTTTTGATATTTAAACTCAACTGCCAAACAAATACACCCCTCCCTTAAGTGCTCCATCAGAAACTCTGCCCCCCCCCCCCCTTCAAATCTCTGAAGCTTTCCAGTGTTGAAACACCTTTGCCCTTGCCTGGTCATAACTTTGTTCTTTGTTTATACTCTTCAGACCTTTTCCTCGTTGACTGATTCTGCCTGGAGTCTAGCACGTTCAAATGTGCTAGTATGTAGAATTCTCTCTCCCACTGCCCCCTCTCCCATCACCTCTGTGCACAAGCACTGTTGCTGATTGGCTGAAACAATGTTGTGTGAATTGCAGGAATTCTATTATGCAGTATATAGTAGTTGAAAACTACATTAAAATATGAGTTATGGAATCACAGAATGATGTACTTTGGTTTCTTATTTGACAGTTAATGTTACTAATGTCCATAGACTAACAGTTCAGTTAACATTTTGAGTTCCATAGAAATCCTGTTTTAATGTGTATCTGTATGTGTTAGACAATTAATTGTTCTTCAAATACACTAGTTGACCTTTTCCTTAAAGACTAATACAGCTTGTATTTGAAGGAGTGCACTGACTACAAAGAACAAAACATTTACTGGGAACAAGCCTGCTCAAGATTACATCATGGAGCATAAATATTTCTTTCATATCAGACTATAACAATTTAATTGAAATATACAATGTCTGTTTAAAGATGTGTAATAAATTATTAACCATATACTATTTCAAAACATAAATGCCAGTAAAACTACAATACTCTCTCATGCTACTGTGTTTAACATGTCAAACAGCATGGCTCCACAAAATACTTAAGAGCGAAAGTTACACTACCACTGTCAAACCTAAATTAAGAATGCACTATGTAGGCCGACACAACCAAGCTCAGAAAAATGAGCCTACAGGGGCAAACAGCAGTGAGCTCAACCACTGAAGCTCAACTGAAGTCAACAAAGATGCGCACAGTTGTTGTTTTAGGGATCCAGACCCTTTCTATAACGGCTTTCCACAGAGACTGTTACGTGGGTGTGGTGTGGGGACAGAGGACCCAAACGCAACGCTCTGAGCAAAGGAGGTTTATTTAGGGGAAAAAGGGGGTTAAGGGACTGGAGTGGAGGGAGAGGTGGATGCCGGGGAAACACTGGCACAGGGAAACCGACGGGACTGGGACCAGGGAGCCGGGGAACACTGGGGCCGAGGAAGGGAGGATGCAGGGGGGAACTGGGAGGACACCGTGGGGGAAGCCCGAAGAGGAGGGGTCCAGAGGATGAGCCCAGCCGACAGAAGGTGAGTGAACCTGGGAGGGAAAACAGACAGAAAGACAGGGTTAGTGACTGGAGTGACAAAGTACAGGGAAAATGAGAGAACAAAAAACATGAGTGCCTGAACGCAGAGGTGGCACCGGGTATGGAGCAACGACGATCAAGCAAGAGTGGTGTGGAGAACCGGGGTTGAAATACAGGCAGGGATGAGGATTACTACTGGCAGGTGTGGCAGGCTGACGAGGTGGCTGATGAGGTGCAGGTGCGGGTCGTTGGCTGGGCTCAGGAGCAGAGGGAGAGAGAGCACACACAGGGGAGAAAACACAGGGAGGCAGGCAGGGAACAGAAAACCAAGGAAAAAGCAGAATAACTGATAAAAAGGAGAAAAAATACCAGGACACTCACCGTCAGCCGGGCTGCCACCACAACAGAGATCCTGCAATCAAAATGGAAAGAATGTCCGCCAATATATATCCCCTTCCTGGCTTTGTACTTCTCATACAGCGCAGTGAGCTGGCGTATTAAGTAATACCAGATAATAAAGCGGCATGAAAGCGTCTATACAAGATGACGACAAACATAATCCATAGCCTGGTATCAATCGATCCACAACAACTTGGCACCGAGCAGCAGCAGAGTCAAGATGATAAAAGATGTTTTCACTTACCACAGAAGCAAAATCCAAGATGAGATCTCATAGTTGTTTCCTTCTTTTCTCCTAGACACAAATGAGCTGCTTGCAATACCAAGGTGAGACCAAAGGCCTTTTCTCCCACTTCTCAAATTCATCTCAGGAGAAACAACCATATACAGGTGAAACTTGAAACATTAGCATATCGTGCAAAAGTTCATTTTCTTTCAGTAATTCAAGTGAAAAGGTGAAACTAATATATTATATAGACTCATTACATGCAAAGTGAGATATTTCAAGCCTTTATTTGATATAATTTCGATGATTATTACAGCTTATGAAAACCCCAAATTGAAAATCTCAGAAAATAAGAATATTGTGAAAAGGTTCAGTATTGTAGGCTCAAAGTGTCACACTCTAATCAGCTAATTAATCCAAAACACCTGTAAAGGGTTCCTGAGCTTTTAATTGGTCTCGGAGTCTGGTTCAGTGGAATTCACAATCATGGGGAAGACTGCTGACCTGACAGTTGTGCAGAAAACCATCATTGACACCCTCCACAAGGAGGGAAAGCCTCAAAAGGTAATTGCAAAAGAAGTTGGATGTTCTCAAAGTGCTGTATCAAGGCACATTAATAGAAAGTTAAGTGGAAGGGAAAGTGTGGAAGAAAAAGGTGCACAAGCAGCAGGGATGACCGTAGCCTGGAGAGGATTGTCAGGTAAAGGCCATTCAAATGTGTGGGGGAGCTTCACAAGGAGTGGACTGAGGCTGGAGTTACTGCATCAAGAGCCACCACACACAGACGGGTCCTGGACATGGGCTTCACAAGTCGTATTCCTCTTGTCAAGCCGCTCCTGAACAACAAACAACGTCAGAAGCGTCTTACCTGGACTAAAGAAAACAAGAACTGGTCTATTTCTCAGTGGTCCGAAGTCCTCTTTTCTGATGAGAGCAAATTTTGCATCTCATTTGGAAACCAAGGTCCCAGAGTCTGGAGGAAGAATGGAGAGGGACACAATCCAAGATGCTTGAAGTCCAGTGTGAAG
>NW_025743083.1:0-20068 GCF_021292245.1 Micropterus dolomieu | reverse complement strand
TTGTCCTGAACAACAAACAACGTCAGAAGCGTCTTACCTGGACTAAAGAAAACAAGAACTGGTCTATTTCTCAGTGGTCCGAAGTCCTCTTTTCTGATGAGAGCAAATTTTGCATCTCATTTGGAAACCAAGGTCCCAGAGTCTGGAGGAAGAATGGAGAGGGACACAATCCAAGATGCTTGAAGTCCAGTGTGAAGCTTCCACAGTCTGTGTTGGTTTGGGGAGCCATGTCATCTGCTGGTGTTGGTCCACTGTGCTTTATTCTCTATATAGTTCAGAGTCAGCACAGCCGTCTACCAGGACATTTTAGAGCACTTTATGCTTCCTTCAGCAGACGAGCTTTATGGAGATGCTGACTTCATTTTCCAGCAGGACTTGGCACCTGCCCACGCTGCCAAAAGTACCAAAACCTGGTTCAATGACCATGGGATTACTGTGCTTGATTGGCCAGTAAACTCGCCTGACCTGAACCCCCTTAGAGAATCTATGGGGCATTGCCCAGAGAAACATGAAAGAGACATGATGGCATCCATGCCATGCTGCATTGAGGCAGTAATTCATGCAAAAGGGGCCCAAACCAAGTACTGAGTACATATGCATGATTATACTTTTCAGAGGGCTGACATTTCTGTATTTAAAATCTTTTTTTTTTTTTTTTTTTTTTTTTTTGAGTTCATGTAATATTCTAATTTTCTACTTTAATTTTCTGAGATTTTGGGTTTTCATAATCTGTATGCAATAATCATGGAAATTATATCAAATAAAGGCTTGAAATATCTCACTTTGCATATAATGAGTCTATATAATATATTAGTTTCACCTTTTCAGTTGCATTACTGAAATAAATAAACTTTTGCACGGCATGCTAATTTTTCGAGTTTCACCTGTAAAAGTCTAATTTATGTCTGACTCTGATCAAAACAAGAGATCTCCAGTTGATCTTAAATAAGTCTAATTTAAGTCTCCTGAACATTGGACCATGAGATCAGAGACAGAGCTAAAAGAAAACTCAGCTATGTCTCCTGGGATCTCATGATTCTTCTCAAATATGTCGGTTTTCTCATATTGGCCGCAGGAGCAAATAACTCATCTGTCTTACACTCATTAAAAGATGAGAGCTCTACAGTATCTTAAATAAGTGTAATTTTAGTCTGGATCAGAAAAAAAAGCTCCAAGATATTTCTCAGTTTTGTCTTAGGGGTTATTTTACTCAAGTACTTTACTTTACTCAAATGTTGAGATTGAGTATCTTCTTTTTATGCGGGTTTGTAATTTTACTCCCCTAAATTTCAAATCCCTATTGTATTCATTGTTAATTATCTGTTACAAGTTACTGAGAAAAATAAAATATATTTTGACATTCAAATGTTAAGGTTTCCAAATTTGTTAAGGTCACAGCCAGCATAACTGGAAAACACAATACACTCATACATACAAACATGATGTTTAGAGATTAATTCATTAATATTAATTCATTTCTTACATTACCTTTTACTTGAGTAGAATTTTGAGGACTTTAATTGTGGATATGATATTCCTCCTCTTTTAAGTAAAGGAAAATTGTACTCTATTTAAAGACAGTCCCTCTAATTAGTTTTAGCAGCAGTATTGTCGCCCTTTGAACAGCAGGAGCGGGGTTCAAATCCAGCTCAGGGCAAGCCTCCAGCACGGTTCTCCTAGCAAAGACAGCAATGTAATACAATCAAGCTCACAAACATCTCCCCAGTGCTCCCAACTTCTTTTTAGGAGGAATAAGCAAGACATTAATGAACTCAAAGATACAATGATGAGATCTCATCTGTTACTTCCATTTATCCTATTGTAATCTCAATTCAGTATCCATTTGTCTTACCCAAGTCTCAAAACCTCAATCTCTCTTCATCTCATCCCTTTTTCCTAAGGGGTTTTAGGAGCAACAATTCAAATTGGAGTGATCTCAAAAAGATACAGTGATGAGATCTCATCTGTGATTTCCAATCTCCTATTGTAATCTCAATTCAGTACCCATTTGTCTTACCCAAGTCTCAAAACCTCAATCTCTCTTCATCTCATCCTTTTCTCCTAAGGGGTTTTAGGAGCAACAATTGAGACTGGAGTGATGTCAAAAAGATATACTATTGAGATCTTAATGTTTTCTCGAGAGTTAAAGAAAAGACTATTCTGAGCAAAAGATTTTTCCTCTGGGAAGGCTCACTTGAGGAGAAAGGCGGCTCGGCAGTTTTTCCTCTGTGCCAACTTCTGCCAACTTGTTGTGGCCCCGCAGTGCTATCTAATATTTTACACGGAGTGTTATGATCCAACTGTCACTGAGCTCATAGCTGTTTTCCTCCACCTGTTTGTTATGCTGCTCAATGGAGCGCCTGTTGAGCAGCTTCCAAGTAACCTTAAGCCCAGTTTCATAGCATCGTCCACGTGACTCCCGCTGTTATGTTTTGCAATCCTCTCAGAAAGATGAAGAGGAAAACAGGCACATCTGGTACCTGCACCAGCACTGTCAGTGGGACAGTGTCCATTTGACATTACCTTGCTGTTAGCCATGGTGCTAACATGTTACAGCTCTCACACACAGTATGATACACAAAACTGTGTAGCAGTGTGACAAACTTATTATAAACTAGCCAGGCTACTGACTGTCTGTCTGTATATTAATTAAATTAGACTTTTCTGTCTTCGGCAGCTTGCCGCCAAGTTACCTCCAGAGAAAAACACACACTGGAAGCAGCAGGCTGACCCATAACTCTGATCTGCTCTGCCTGTTAGTCCTGCCCCTTAACCAATCACAATTTTAGAAATGTGATAGGCATCTACATGGACGAATCGGAGGCCTCTTTTAAAATAAACATCATAGTCTGTCACAACTCAGGCTCAAAGGTTTCCCTATTAAAGTGACAGAGGCTAATATGACAATATTATTTGAGGTAAGAATTGAGTGCACATGGTTTAGATCCATGTGGCAGTGTTTGCCAGGGAGGTTGACAAGTTTTCAGCTCTAAATCAAGAAGTGTTACATGATCCAAATTAAAACACGGAATATATCGAGATTATACCCCACATTAATTCTGTCATCTGGGCATATGTTCTACTTTGCCTGTGTGTGTTGCACAGGGACTATTCTGCATATATCTTCATGTAGGTTTATGCTCTTACAAGTACTTTATTTCTGTTTACTTATCAACTACTACTACTACTACTTACCGACCAGGACACGTTAAGGCTCAGTCTGACTGAATGTGAAATTATAGTTGGTACATAAACAATTCATACATTGATGCAAATTATGGTATTCAAGAGGGAGTCAGTGGAAGTCTGATTCTATTAATCTTTGATCCTCAGCTGCGATAACAGTAGCTGATTTAAGGAGAACTGATGAGGCTAACATATGTTAGCTAATCTGTCTGAACGCAGAAACATCCCTGTTTAAAATTTCCTATGTGATCTAATATTATAAGAGGCTGTAGTGTTTATGTCATAGGCTCCATGATGGTGCACTTTCGTTGCCTGTTGTCTTTCTCTGTTCTTCCACCATCCACTTTTTCATTTTCACTGAATGATAGCCGTTTGACTTGTGGTCTGGGCTGATCATTTAGAAACCCACCGTGGAAGTTTAAAAGCTTAATGTGATGTAATTTGTTTGACATTATCCTACTCCTCACTGTTTTACAACAATAAAGTAAGTTTTGTTTTTAATGCAGAATCACCTTGTGTTTAACATGTGTTAGACAATGTGTAATACAAGTAAAATTTGTTGTACTTAATTCAAATCTAACTAAGAGGAAAGGCTTGGTGTGCATGGATTCTGAATGAGTTCTTTTTTATTCCAGAGGAAGTTGACTGATGGCCAGCAATAGACCAACAACCTTTTGTAGCTATGAATTCAATTAACATATGGATGACAGATGGATATATATTTTTCATGACATTTATTTTTTCAGTTTGATTTCCAGTACTCGGCTGCGGTTAATGCTCCCTCTTCCTGGTACTACACATGCCTTACCCCAATTTACTTGCTTCTCCTAGATTTAGATGGACAAGGAGTTAAAGGTTTAAACTAGTAGTTGGGTGGGTGGCAGAAAAGAGTAAAACAGTGAGCAACAGACACAGATTTTGGGTTCAGGAGCCAGAGTGACAAAAAATACACTTCCAGACCAACCAACACTGTGAGAAACACAAGTTTTAACGGTTCCCACAGCCTTTATGTTATATTACATTTATTTAGCTGATGCTTTTATCCAAAGTGACAAATTGCATTAAACCATGTGGAATCAAGAATCATGCAAGTACATCAACTTCATCAAATATGCTGCACTGCTTCAATTGCTACATTTAATGAAGTGTTTAGTGGGGTGCCTCCACTATCGCCAGGAGAAATTATTTCACGTTTATGAATTATAATATAAAGATAATAGTGGCACCCCCAGCCAGGAACTGAACTGTGGAATTTTTAGTAACACTGAACAAAATTATATACGCAACACTTTTGTTTTTGCCCCCATTCATCATGAGCTGAACTCAAAGATCTAAGACTATCTCTATGTACACAAACGCCTATTTCTCTCAAATATTGATCACAAATCTGTCAAAATCTGTGTTAGTGAGCACTTCTCTTTTGCCGAGATAATCCATCCATGAAGATGCTGGATGTGGAGGTCCTGGGCTGGTGTGGTTACACGTGGTCTGCGTGGCCTGTTGGATGTACTGCTAAATTCTCTGAAACGCCTTTGGAGGGGCTTATGGTAGACAAATGAACATTCAATTCATGGGCAACAGCTCTGGTGGACATTCCTGCAGTCAGCATGCCAATTGCACACTCCCTCAAAACTTGAGACATCTGAACAATATTTGAGAGAAATAGGCCTTTTGTGAACATAGAGAAAGTCTTAGATCTTTGGGTTCAGCTCATGATGAATGGCAAAAACAAGTGCTCAGTGTATGTGGTACATAACTCATTAGGCTCCTAGGGCACCCTGCATATATAAAACTATCCATCCATCGTCAACCGCTTATCCTCCGTACAGGGTTGTGGGGCATTGGAGCCAATCCCAGCTGACATCTTCTACTGAGGTATCAATAAGCACCATTTTCCATTACATTCATTTCATTCTCATTTACTGATTATTTGACAGGGACAGCGCACAACTAAAATAATTCCACCAGAGTTAGCTAGCAGCTAATTTGCATCTGTTATTCCTATATTGCTGGGAACTGGCATTCAAACTGGGAGCTATGAACATGTTCTTGCTGTTGCCTCACACCCGTTGACAAAGAACACTTGAAGATTGTACTGTGTGGGAGTGCATTTACTGGCAGAGAAACACATATCCATCCAACTCCAAAGGTCAAGTGGTCAGCCAATATCACTATTTAACAAATTAAGTTGCACTTACAATAGTATAGATAATGCTATGAAATTTCTAACACCTCGTCTCTTACATTGTTTATGTTAAAATGCTTCCAGCACCAAAACATCTCATCTCATATCATCAGGTGATAAAACTATTTGTAACAACATCTTCCTCTATCAACAACCCAACACGAAAATACATATAAGTGAGTTATAATATGAGTGACTGCTCCATACTATGCCGGGAACAGGATGTGTGGGGAAGGCACAGTTGCTATTTTCAACACCTACAAAGTTTTCAAAAGTTCTTCACTGGCAGTGTGTCAAAAAAAGACTTGGTGTACCTTCCTTTTTTCCACATCAATGTCTGGAGAATGACAGAATGAAAAACTGAAAGACAGATTAGACGGCCTTCATTTTGAGTGCCTGCTGGAATTGGCAGTGGGAGGGGAGGGGGGGGGGGTTGTATCAAACTTTTAAATGCTAGCTGGAAAAGAGACAAGAAAAGGAAGCAGCGCTCGTGTGTAAGCTTGATAGGGCCTGGGAAAACATGGCATCTGAGACATCTACTTTTCAGGGACTGGTGTCTGGGGAAGTGAGCCTCTCAAGCTCTAGACGCCAATTATGGGAACCCTTGCCCAGCAGGTAACGAAGGGAGCCATGCTCCCCAATGCTAATGAAAGCCCTAATTATTTCAGACAAAGCATCCAGGATTGACACCGCAGGTTTCTGAGGGGATTGACTCCCAGTACCTTCATGCCAAACGTGGGCAGTAGCTTGAGGAGAAATCGTTGGGCTGAGAGGTTGCTACAGGGTGGCTAAAGATTGGGTGGTTATGGACAGATGGATAGATGGAGAGAGAATGAAAAAGAGAGGGAGGGAAAATGGGAATGAGACAAGGTGTGGGATCGAAGAAGGCAAAGAAGGCCCTGCTGTCACCGGAAAGAAATGCAATAGGAGGTAATCTGTAGTCATAAAGAGCTCTCTGCTGTGTTGCAGTGAGGGTCCCCAGGGAGCTGTCATTCCTTAACTGCTGCTGTTGCCTTCTAAAAGCTTAATGCTGAGGTGGAATTAAACCACTGTGCTTTGTGTGTGTGTGTGTGTGTGTGTGTGTGTGTGTGTGTGTATATAAGAGAGAGACAAAGAGAGAGAGAGAGAGTTGGATGGGTAAGTTAGTCTGTGTATGATCTCTCTGTTTGACACGCTTGAACAGACCGAGCAAATAATCAAGCCAATTAACAATCACTTCCTCAATCACTTCCATTATTGGCTCTGTAGCTGAGAACTGAGTGCAGGTCATGTGACAATCATTTCATGAGCCTCATAGTAAACACACACACACACACACACACACACACACACACACACACACACACACACACACACACACACACACACACACACACACACACACACACACACAAATCCAATACTGCACAAATGAGCAAACAGTAACTCTGCATTCAGACCATTAGCTACCACATGTCAAGCTACTGTCTATGTAACATTATCAAGCTACTAATTAGTAAGAGCTAAGTACAAGCTATTGTATGGTATGACAAGAACAGTGATGGGCTATAAAGTGTTGCTGTCTAAGGTTTTAAAGTAATGTGATCACTTTCTTCAATAGAAAAACTAGTATTACTACTATTACGACCCAGCTCTCTAGGGGAAGGGGAAGCCATTTAAAACCAGATGGATTTGGTAAAATAATTCATTTTCAAGGAACATGGATAATTTACATATACAAAAAACAGGCAAACTACAAAGGAAAAGGGGCCTGTTGGTGCTGTTCAAATCAAATATAACCAAAATATGACTCTTAAAATAAGAGCTACAATGAACTTTACCTAAAGGAAAAAGAAATATAACCTCACTACCTGTTCTTACCTGTTGCAAAAAAATAAAAAAATAAAAATAACACCCCTGCTTCAAGTCATTCACAACAAGGAAATTCTGTGTGCGATCGGTGTTCTAAACTATACCTGGCCCAATCCCCAGGAAGTTACAAGTGCCTCGATTCCAATTCACAAAAGCATGCACAAAATTAAAAGCTAACACAGCAACAAAACGCACAGTGGCGAGCTATTCACTTGAAATCCCATCCTCCTCTTCTGACAAGCTAGCCAAGTACTGAACAGGCAGGAAGTGGTAAGTACGATGGGAAGCGCCCTCAGCAGCTGGAGCCAATATTATAGTGGGGACCATTCATCCTATTTATCATACCAAAACACTGAAAAGGCTTAGACACGTACATGGTGCTGGCTGCCATTACAACTAGTGCAAGCAATAGCGGTTTCAAATTTAGTAACTGCATTACAGTTACTTGCATTACATTACATTAATTCAACAGATGCTCTTGTCCATAGCAGCTTAGATATTCACCCACATGCATACATTGAGAGCAATTCAAGGTTTAGAACAGGAGGAGCAAGAAACTACTGTGGTGTATAACATATGTGCATTTGACTCTAGCAGCTGGACAGAGGGTCAGTGACCTCTTAAGGGGGGAGTAGTGATTGATGGTTATGTAGGGAGTGAACCCTTCTATAGAATTTGACCTCTGACCCCGTGTTATGTTACCTCAGAATAGTACTGAACCCTTCTCTGGTACCAGATACCTAAACATGTCCTATATAAGCTGTGTTTGATGTACAGAGAGACAGAGTGGTCATCAAGCTGGGTCACTCTCCAAGCTGCTGCAGAGCTTGTAATTGATGCTGAACTCCTTGATGTAATAAACTTTTATGATCAAGAACAGTGTCAAGCGGATTTCTTCTCAACACATCATCGCAGCATTATTGTTCGGACACCACACTACCACTACAACAAACATTACAATTAATAAGCCAACCACTAAAAGTTACTAATCCAAGAAACACTCCAGTATTCCAACATTTTTTTAAGGTGGGCTAATATACTGTATTGCCATGATATTTGTAGGAGGACCAGCACCAATTTCATCTCTGTTTTCTCCGTTATTTACTTACATTTATTCATTTAGCTGACGCTTTTATCCAAAGCAACTTAAAATTGCTAGACATGTCAGAGGTCACACGCCTCTGGAGCAACTAGGGGTAAAGTGTTTTGCTCAGGGACACATTGGTGGATGGCTCACAGTGGGGGATTGAACCCGGGTCTCTCACACCAAAGGCGTGTGTCTTATGCATTGTGCCATCGCCAGCCACAATATAGACTTGTTTGTCATCTTAGCTGTGAGCTTGTCTCACCCAGCAATCACCTGTGTCTAGTTCCAAATTGAGAGGGTCTGTGAACCTAGTGATTTCACTGTAAGGACAGGAGTTGAAGGAGCTGCATGTGGTTGAAGGAGCTGCATGTGGTCACTGGAGCTAAATTGGCTGTTAATGGTAAGTGATTAGCTCCAGAAAAGCGGGTTCCCGTTAAATCACGAAATTCAGAAATGATAAGTATTGCAATGCAAAATGTAAATTATGACTTTTACTGTGGAGTAACTGTTACAGTAATCATTTTGAATAAGAAATTTATTACATTTACAAAAGTAAATAAGTTCAGTAGGATCTTGTCCTACCCTATATAGGAATTATATGATACAACAGCAGTTGTCATCAAAAGCTTAACTACGGTCAGCTTTTTCTTGCTGGTTGCCTAAACAATTAACAAACCAACTGGAGTCACCATCTACACACCTAAAAAAAAAAAAAAAAAATAAAAATAAAAAGCAATATCTGGTAATCAATGCCAGACACTGAGGACATTAAAAATCTGCTGTGTTGGTTAGAGAGGCTGCTCTTTAATGAAAAGATCCACTTCAAACCAATTCTAGACTAAACACTGAATCCCAGATTTCAGTGGCACTTTATTGTTGGCCTTGCAGTGTTTCATTCAAGAATGATGGCATAAACTAAATTCTCATGTCACATTGGTTGGTTACAGAGAGCACACCTAGTGAAATTGCATCTTTATTAAAATACACACACATGCACACACTCAGTGTCATTGATAGCATAGCGCACATCACCGAAGCTTATTCACTGCATTAGCTATCAGTGATTGCTCACTTTCCCTCGTGTAAAGTCTACCTCAGTGGTTCCCAGATTTCTCCAGACGTTTCCCTCTGGAGCACTTAACAGTTGACCTGGCCGGTACTTAGCACTTGTTATGTGTGCATTGAGTATGTTGGTGATTAATTAAAGCAATCTATCCGGTGCTCCAGAGGGGAATCAAGATGCTGTTGGAAAGATTAGTGGCTGAAGAAGCCGTAGGAAGCCTGTAGCACTGCAGTCCCTCAGGGTAAATACTGTTCTGCCAGGAGAGAATACTACATTATAATACGCTATGAAATTCTCTAACAGTCTTTTTCTTGAGTTTCTATTCAAATATTTATCTTATTATATTAATTGTATAAAAAGTTTGGAATCACTACACAATTTCAGATTGTCCATGCAAACTTGTACTTTTATTCATCAAACAAGTTGTAAAATAAAAATAGTACATAGTAATAACATTGAAATGTAGAAATTATAATTACTGCTTGAATGAACAATTTTGTGCTTTAAACTTTCCTTACAGATCTTTGGCATTCTAGCTGTCAATTTGTAGAGGTAATCTTCAGAAATGTCATCCCAAGCTGCCTGGAGTGCCTTCAATGAGTTGGATTGGCCTGATGGGCACTTTATTGTTATGAAACAGTCATTTTGTATGATACAGCTGTCCACATGGTATAGCATGGCATTGCCAAATGAGTTATATTCTTCTCTGTTCAATATCCCTTTTACTTTGTGCAAATCCTCCACTTTTTCAGCACCAAAGAACCCTCAGACCATCAACTTGCCTCCATCATGCTTGACAGATGGTCTCATGCACTCCTCCAGCATCTTCTCATGGATTCTGCGCCTCACAATAGTTCTTCTGTGCGAGCCAAACACCTCAAACTTGGCTTCATCTGTCCATAACACTTTTCTCCAGTAATCCTTCATCTAATTTGTTGTTATGTTCTTTTTCCCATTTCAGTCTTATCTTTTTATTAGTCTTAGATATGGATTTTGCAACACTGCCTTAAAGGCCAGCATCACGCAGTCACCTCTTAAAGGTAATGACACTGGTGTTTTGCATTTCTGTTCAATAAACCTGTAAACTGAGGAGCTGTGAGGCGCTTGTTTCTCAGACTAGAGATTGACATATTTATCCTCCTGGACAGTTGTGCACTGGGGCCTTCCACTTGTTTGTGCTGTTCTATGACGTGTGTGGTGCACACCCTTCTACAATATCTTTAGTTTTCTTGCCAGTTTCTCTCATGGAATAGCCTTCCTTTACCAAAAGTGATTGTCGAGTTTCTAAAGAAAACCACGAAAACCCGCAAATGCTGTTGCTTCAGATCAAGCAGCCCAAAGAAGACCAGTTTTATTGTTTCTTTAAACAGAGAAATGATTCTCAGCTGTGCTAACATGTTTATGCAAGGGTTTTGTAATGATCAATTAGTATTTTAATGAGATAACTTAGGATCAGCTAACAGACTATGCCATTAGAACACAGGAGGGATCCCTGCTGAAATAACCTATTTCATACAATGCAAAGTCATTTTCCACATTATCAATGTCAAAACTACATAAATTTCTGATCAATTTATTATTATTTCCATTAATAAAATATGAATTTCCTTCAAAAACAAGGAAATTCCTCAGATTGTAATCTTTTCAACTGCAGGGTATATGTATGATAAAAAGTAGTCTAAATTGTAATTAATTATCTTGCCTTTTCTGTGCTTGCTAGGTTCCCTCGCCTGTCAGAGTTGGCGTGATTGAGAAATTTCTTACTTGAGTCAATCCATAATAGATTTGAACAAAATAGCATGGGAGAGGACTTCCATATCATAGCAATGTTCCATGCGGGTTGCGACCAAATTGTGAAAATACTGTAGTGTGTACAAAGTTCTCTCTCTCTCTCTCTCTCTCTCTCTCTCTCGCTCTCTCGCTCTCTCGCTCTCTCTCTCTCGCTCTCTCTCTCTCTCTCTCTCTCTGGTAATACATCAATAACCATTTCAGAGTTAATTCTGTTCTTGTGTCCTTTCATCCATAATTAAAATAACAAGCAACTAATTACTTTTGAATAATGTCAAGCCAGTCAGGCGGGTTGCACAATCCCTCTGCATAATTAAAGTGCACCCAACAGTTTTGGCAGACATTCCCCTCATAGCCACATCACTTTGCATTGTTTCAATGAACCAGTGTACAGGCCAACCCCTTGGAAAGCCTTCAAGATACTCCAGTGTCTGAATGTCATCTAGCTTTTGAATTCTCTGGGCTTAGGTTATTTGAGGTTTGGAAATACAACACGGCCCCTTCTGAAGTGGCCTGGAGTCAAAGAACATTGTAACATGAAGTTAGGGATTAAACAATCTGGATATTCATTTACTGTATAGCCAGCCCTAGAATCAGTGTAACAGTGACTGTGAAGAAGTAATGAAAGACTGAATGATAGTTGCACACTGTGTCCAATGACTTGAAGCAATGCCATCCAGTTGGCCACAAGAGATGGTGTCTTACAAGAAATACTATAGGTGACACAAAAACAATACCTCCACTAACTCTGAATTTACCTCCTTCTCACTTTGCTGGGTATTCTACTCTGTCTGAGAAAGTAATGAGAACCCTCATGGATTTTCAATTACATATCAAAAAAGAGAGAATACAACCTAGCAGCTCATTGAATATAGGCATACGATGTTCACACAATAAACTACAGATTAAGTGATATTTAGTAGTATAACATGGGGTATGCGATTCCGGACAAATTCAATACCATGACAAATACCGTGATATAGAGTGAACAATGACACACCAAGGAATGTAATGAATGTTAGCGAACTTGTGGGTTAGCAAACTGTTGCTACAGTTGCTGCTGCAAAGCTAACATGCAGAGAAGATAAGACGGTCCCAGAGCCAGCACACAAGCTCCAGACCGTGATACTCACAACTGTACTGCTACTATAGCTAACATCACAACAACATGTTTTGGCAAAATGTAAGGAACGCTGTATGTCCTCGGTCCTAGCCACTTTGTTTGTTTCCCATTTACAGAGCCAGGGCTGTGTGTACACACCCGATTTGTTTTCAACGTACACACAGAACAAACAGCTAGTAGACCGTGAGGGGACATTCGCTGAATCTGACAAAAAGACATGTATTGGATTACCATTGCATACCCCATCTTTAAAGAGGTGGTATTATGGTTTTTGTCTTTTTCCCTCTCCTTTATTGAGTTATATACCTTTTTTGTGCATGTAATAGGTTTGCAAAAAGAAAAAGCCCAAAGTCCAGAGACCAAGGGAGTTCACATCTCTCACAGAAAACACTGCTCTGAACTGCTTGAAAACAGCTCGTTTGTAGTCCAGCCGCTTCCCTTCCATCCCTGTGACGGCACAGGGATGAAAGCTATATGCGCCTCATCTAACGCTTGCCAAAAGGCTAGTCCGACACGCCCTCAAAAACACCGGTGGAAAAATACTAAGCGGCAGCAGACACCTCCTCTCCCTTCCAGGCAGTCAATGGACATAAAGTTGTTACTGTGATGTAGAGACTGTGATGCACAGTTAAAACTTTATGGATACTTTTGTTACAGATTAATAACTCACCACTCTGAAACTCTTGCTCCAGTCTATGTTGCCAAGCTGGTCGGCAACATGTACAGCTGAACCGAAGCTGTTTACCGGCTTCTCGCTGACCTGCCTCTCTCAGCTTCAGATTGGCTAGTAGTCCTTAACTAGGAATTGTGCATGTGTAAGTAGCAACAAAGATCTTTTAGAGACAAGATGTATCACTCCATAGCTAAAACGAAGCCTTCAACACAGGGTGAAAAGAGGAGCTGCAGCAATGTGTAGTATGAAAAAAAAATTGGTGTTTTTTAAAAATTTAACCATGTAAACCTGTTCTGGTACAACCCCTAAACAGGATTTTGAACCTGAAAATGAGCATAATACCACCTCTTTTAGCCTATCATTGCATGTCCATTCTTATAACAAATTGCTCCACTTTTACATCCTTTCCACAATGCTGAAGCTCTAAAACATTGATCTCAAAGAATGTGGGGAACACCCCGGTGTATAATCGTGCCAGGAAAAGCAATTTATCACACGATATTGCCTCTGTGTAGAGTGGGGGTCCCTAAGCTCCTCCCTAGCGAAGACTATTGGGTTTGGACCAGCAGCAGAAAGTGGGGGAGGTCTCTTAACTGATCTGTGGTCTGCCACAATCAATCTTCGAGAGATCCCAGTGTTTCAATGGACACGGCTACACAGGACCTAATGAAGGCCTCACGCGGCACACTGGCTGCTACAACAAAACATGTTTATCTCTGTCAGAGCATGATGGGTTAAAGATTAGAGGGTGGATAAATAACTTCATGAAAGCTTATTGTAGGCATGCTTTCATCTGCTGGTTGTTTCACTTTGTTTACAACCATTCAGATAATCATTTACTTTACACCTTTACTATTTATTTATTATATTATATTATGTGATATGGCTGTATTTCAAAATGAAACTTTAGAAGGCAACGCCAAGTTCTTGTGAACTTTTACTAAAGAGCAATAGAAAGCATCCTGACTGGAAACATCACAAACTGGCATGGGACATGTACAGCCCAGGACAGAAGGGCTCTGCAGTGTGTGATTAAAACTGCTCAGAAGATCGTTGGTACCCATCTACTGAGTGATATGTGTGAGGTGAGGTGCCTGTGCAGTGCCCAAAGGATATTAAAGGACAAGTCCCAACCCCAGCCACAGGCTGTTTACCCTGCTGACAAGCCCAGACTACAGAGCAGCTTCTTTTCCCACACTTTCAGACTCCTAAATTCATCCTCAGCCCTGCACCATGCAAACTAGTTTTATTTCTGTACATACTTTTATAATTTTTGTATGTAATGTTTGCTTTTGTGAGTAGCATAAAGGGAACTACAAACTGCATCTCATTATACAACCCTGTTGTAAAACGACAAATAAATCTATCTTGTACATTGTACTCTGTGATATCCTATTTCATGTGAGTGCAAAGTATATTAAATAGATAAGGGAATTTGTGCCTCTCCACACAAAGCAAGCCATGATGTATTGTTGTTTGACTGTGAACTTTTGACATAACCATTAATAACTAATTGCGCTCCAGCCAGCGCCCTCTTGTCATTCAGTACATAACTGATGCAGCATCTGCCCAGTGTGTCCTCTTCCACCATTGTCATTGTGTGTCTCTCTCTCCACTGTTATTCATCAGCTGTATGTGGAGAATGGTTTAATATGAATAATGTGCACCAGCTAACAATATATACATTCAGGGGTTTTAGCATATCTGCATTTTCTTTGTGTTACTCTTCATTTGCTTCATGTTTTACAACAAACTGCTGGTTTCCGATGGAGCAGCCGGTTATTGCAAATCCAAGTTATTCATGTTTTTCTTCTGTAACACATACAGTATAATGATCTATCTATATTCACTTTGCTGTGGCACTGAGGAACATAATATGAAAACTGTTGGAATAGGCATTTATATTTCTCAGCTTAGAGTAGGCAGTCATCCTCATCCTCCTCAACTGTGACTGAATGAAAATTAAGTGATAATGCCATGTACTCAAAGTTTGATGGGCAAAAAGCTGTTGAGATTACACCTTTTCTTGCTGAATGCTGGCTCTCTCCATTTGAGTAACAGCTGTTGTAGTATTCTTTCCATAATGCTACGTCAATTTTACATACACTAAATTTTCAATCAGTGGAATGGACCAACAGTACTGTCACTATTGTATTAGTCTCTAACCTGGTGACCAATAGAGCCACTGTTTTTGCAGGGCTCTTGAAGATGCTTATACAGTTGTGGGGTCTTCTTCAATAAAAATGACAAATTTTGCATTTTTAATGTTTCATTTAATGTAGGACCATTTTACTGTAGAGTTTAGCACAACTGGAGACTGGACTGCCATTGCTAACCAGATTCTGCTTTTCCATTGTCTCACTGTCATCTCCTCTCTTAGGGACCAGACAGACATGAAATTTCATATTAACTCTCATTTAAAAAAGCTTCTCAGATGGGGGTCACTGCTATACAATGTTATCAAAGGGCAAGGGCAGAGATCTATTTATGGGTCCTTGATGTGAAAAAGTTTATGAAGACTACATTGTGTAACACTGTCAGATTTCTATTTTAAAAACCCATAGGACTAGTACGAACTGAAAACTTTCAACGGATGAGTGAGGATAAACAGCTGTAGAAGTATCTAAGTGGTTTGCTGTCAGATGTCAGCCTTGTTCAAGGAAAGTAGGTTGACTCTTATATGGCAATGACACTATGATGGGCAGACAGCTGTGGAAATTCAGGAGCAGGATTAAGAAAACAATGTGCTGAGTAATGTCAGCTTCTAATAAAAAAGTAATACAACAAAATAATAATATAAACTAAAGTAAATATTCAGCTGCCTTTCCTTTACACTTATTTACATACATGACTAGTGAGAATAACACGGATTCAAATGCTGCAAAAGGTAAGTAAAAAGACAGCATATATATGTACTGAACAAAATTAGCCGCAGGTAAAACAAATCCATGCATTAGGCATGTCAAATTCACAAGCTTGCATCCATTTATGGCTTCATTTACAGTACTCTATTAAATAAAATAATGTCCACTCATCAAGGATAATTGAAAGAGTAGTAATTACCGAAAAACAAATAATATAGAAGTGACATCTCCTTTGTGGGCTTGTGAAATGCTGCGGAGATTGCTCAATTGCTTTGTGTTAATGTCTGCTTGGTTCCTGTCACCTTCTAATTGGTTTATACTGCTGATGGTTGCTAGTTACTTACAGTTCCTGTCAGTGGTTGTTAGAACAGGTTCTGTGCAAAATCCCAGCGGCGCAATGTCAGGATTTATTTTCTCCAACTTACTGCACAAAGCTCTCCAAGGTAAATGCTTTCTTTTCTTTTGCATTTTGGAAAATGTGTTTGATTATTCAAAGCTATAATTAAATTACAGTTTTTCTCTTTAAGAATAACGTGCCCTAACACAGATACATTAAGGAAACTAAATAAATAGTCCTTGGGGTTTTTCTATGTGGACGTAACCCACAACTGAAGACCAGGGCACATCTGCAATGTTCAATTTTCCTGGTCTTTTGGCTAAACTGTGACTTGATATGACCTCTTTGGTTCTAGATCTAGGAGAGGTTGAGGTGGTTTAACTTTGAAGTGCTACCCTTTCTGCAGCCAGGGCCTCATTACTCCCACCTATAACAACCACACAGACAGAGTCAAGTCTGAACATTTTTTAAACCCATCAGATCCTAGCTTGTAGTGTCCAAGCCTATTAGATCAGTGTGACACATTGAAATGAGGTCATGTATTCTCTGTGGGGCAATCCTTATCCCTACTTCTGGGATTTCTCCTCAGAGGGTGTGGTAGACAGAGATCAGCAGGAGAGAGAGAAATGAGGAATAAGTCCCAGAGAGGGTCATTAAAATGTGAAAAGCCCTGACCAACTGGTCCTTTCAGACCTTTGCGTTATGACAAATGTTCTGAATATATAGATCTGAGAGCAGCTCCTTGTTCCTTTCAACAAGATGATAAATCTAAAACTTTGTTCGCCACTCACTACTTCATTGTGCTACAAATAGCCCTTTGACTGTAATATATTACATTATAATTTGTATGAATAAAACAATTAGCTTAAGCAAGGCCATGAAACTGGTTGAACTGCTGTCACCTCTGACTTTGATGTCTCAAGCCACTTTTGTCATGTAACTGCTACTTCTACTGAAATGTACCAAGATACAGCTCCATGCCTTCAGAGTTAAGTACACAGTGCTAGACTTTTTTTTTTTTAATAAACTTTTGAAGTAAATATTATCAATCAGGGTGTATTTATTCAATCATATTTGCATTCAAATATTGACACCTTCTAAACTGATGAATCTAAACTGAACATATGACTTAGCATATCTATAATATTATGATATCTGGGCTTGTGAGTGATGTGTCATTCTGTTGTGGATGTTTGATCATAAAATGCATTCATAATAGATCTGTGACTGCTTCATTAATTCATAGCATGGAGGCACAGATGAGTTTAGTTTGATATGAGTCAACACTAGATACCAAACAGGCATAGGTAATTAGGATGTTTTTGTTTTGTTTTTGTTTTTTTAAAACCCACAACTTTAGAATCGAATAGCTCATAACACAGTGTCGGGAAGAAAGAGTGACCTTTATCCTTTAAGTGGATTTTGCAGATGCACTCCTTGCAATAACTTTATATGTATATTTCACCAAGAAGGTAGCATCATATGCAGTCTTGACACCCTTGTTAATGCTCATTAGTTTACAAGTTTAGCAGTTTACTCCCATGTCTTCTCTAAAGTACTGACCATCTCCTTTGATGGAGATTATGGAGGAAAATAAAAGCCTTAAAGCTGCCTCCACATTTAATACTCTACAAACAACTTTGTATTGCCCCTTTATGCCTCTATGAGGTAGTGGACCTGCTTCGTAAGTGATTGAAAAACTATAAATGTTAGAGGGGCAGCAAAGAGCAAAGATGTCTCCTTTCTAATAAGTGCACAGACTGTGCCTGGACAATGTCAAGCAAATCTATGCCTCGTTAAATTCACCAAAATCTGGGGCCATTTATTATATTTTTTTTTTCTTTAATTAAAAGGCGAACCCAAAGAGGCTTGCCCTTCTTCTTGCATTAAAAGCTTTTTATTATGCAGTCAGTCATGTTTAATTCACAGCATATTTCAGTGTCAAAGATACATTGCACAGTCATGAAATATTGAGAAGGCCCCTAGAGGAAAAGATCGCAAGCTTGCTCTCTCAAAAAGATCAAAAAAATGAGATAACACACCAGCGCACATCCAGGGCAGTGGTGTATCTTCCTGATCCTCTTATCACATGCTGCAACACAACAACATATTCCATCGACAGACCATGACTAGCATGGATGTGAAAGAAACTAATAGTCTCAACATAATGGTCATACAGGCACATGCACTCACAAACACACAAGCACACACCAATGAAGCTACAGACGTACAAGCAGTTCAACCTAACTGTGGAAAGCCAACTCCACAGTTATTTCCAACTTAACCCGACTAGCTAAAAGTTGGCCATTGATAAAAAGACATAGATTTTTGAGCTCTTGGCCTTATTTAAGCTTTGTTAAACATGGAATAAAAACAGTTTAATCCAAGTGAAATGACCTCCCAACAAAAAGTGCAGAAAAATGTCTGAATCAAGTTTTAGAAAAAGTATATTTAGTAGATCTTTTGTAACGTTAGCTAACCAGGAAACTATTGTCAACACTTAGTAAAGGCCTACTGACTTCAGATTAAAATGCATTTATTGTGAAGCATGTGCAGGGAGTGATGAGTATAAGCAGTAGCTTGCGCAGAAATGTTAGCTGACAGCAAATGAAAGAAGCAGAGCAGAAAACTGTAACAAATGTGTATTGGTCATGACTGGTTGATATCCAATCAGCTTAATAAGGTCAGTATCAACAATTCATTGGAAGGGATTCAGTGCATCTCTTACGTACACACACAGGCCAGTGTGTTTCGGCTTATGGCCTCCATCGGGGTCACAAGCTGACCTGGCCTTGGTCTGACAAAAAGGTGTTCCTCAAGTTTTGACCTTTTCTCCAAAAATACAATAATGTCATACAATGACTGAGCGCATGGCCAAAACAAGGCAAGCACAGTGCGTGTGCACAATATTTAAACTGGCTGTGTTGCATCACTCAAGTGAATCACAATCTGCTACGGTTAAACTGTTTAAATTCATGAGGTGGGTTAAAGAAATGACTTTCTTGTTACAGCTAAGTGATTTCACCACTGCTGCTTTATCCATTCTGCCTCATGTAATCCCAAGGGTTGATTAATTCTAATGATAGCTCTCTGGCAAGAACAAGAACCAATCTCCACATGCTCTGCTCTTTTCACTGAAACAAACTGATCTAAAAGCTTGGTTCCCAGAAATCTTCTCCGAAACCATGTGTGAAATAGTTTTCAATCTAGACTGTATAAATTGACAGATAGTAAGTAGGATTTTTGGAGGGTTTACAACATGCTTATAAACCTGTCTCTACCTCTAACAACATTATAATAATCTTTATTTGTAGAGCACTTTTCAAAAACAAGTTACAAAGTGCTTTAACAAGTGTAAAGACAATAATACCCAAGAGACAATAATACAAAAACAATACAAGATAAAAGCATGAAAACATTGAAAAGACTAAAATACACGTTTAAGATAAATATAAAATTAGTAAAATAGAATAAAATAAAAGGGATAAAATAAAGTCAAATAAGATCGGGAAAGGCTCTCCTATAAAAGTATGTTTTAAGAAGGGACTTAAAAGAGTTCACTGACTCAGCTGACCTGATTTCCTCGGGAAGGCTGTTCCAGAGCCTCGGGGCCCTGACAGCAAACGCTCTGTCCCCTTTAGTTTTCAGTCGAGACTCTGGAACAGATAGCAGACCTCTGCCCGAGGATCTCAAGGTACGTGCTGGTGTGTATGGGACTAAAAGTTCAGAAATATAACAAGGCGAGAGGCCATGAAGAGCTTTAAAAGTGATCAATGGAATTTTAAAGTCAATTCTAAAACATACTGGGAGCCAGTGTAATGAAGCTAAAATAGGAGTAATGTGGTCATATTTCTTTGTTCTGGTTAAAAGCCTGGCAGCTGAGTTCTGGACAGTCTGGAGTCGATCAATAG
>NW_025743082.1:0-1903 GCF_021292245.1 Micropterus dolomieu | reverse complement strand
CAGGTCAAAATTCACTCAACCTCATAGCGCCACCTGCTGGAATCAGGAAGTGTTCCTTCAAAGATGCAGCCCCTGCGCACTGAATCACTAAAATGCCCGAAACTTTTGTGGTACATGTATCATCCCAAGACGCACAAAAAAAGCCTCTTAGAGCCATAAACGAAAAAAGACAGGAAGTCAGACATTTTGATTTGAATGTGCAATTAAAGCCCATTTATGGCCTTTTACAAGGTCCGTACTTTAACAAACTCCTCCTAGGGAATTAATCGGATAGACTTACTATTTCTACCATGCATTCTAAAGGCATTGACTCTGAAATGTTGTGCTATCTGTGAGTTTTTGTCGATAGGCGTGTCCTTGGCATGGCGCCAAAGATCTACTCTTTGCTATGACACAGGAAGTTGTTGTAACTTCAGTGTACATGCTCACATCTGAAAAAAACTTTACGTGCTTGATAACTGTCCCGCCCCGAACACATCTACACGCCAATATTCATTTATAGTCATAGCGCCAATTGCTGGCAACAGGAAGTGACCTTTAATGAAGCTGCCCCCGCTGCAGGTTTGACCTACATGTATGACATTTCTGTGGCACATGTATCATGTCCAGACATACCAAAAAGCCTCTAACACCATCATGCAGTGTCCGAAGCGCGTAGCAAATTCACAGCCGCACCGGCACAGCTCCAGAATATGCAACGCGGCCCCCTCACACCACGACGTGCTACAAGTGCGAGGGCCCGCCCAACGCTGCTTGCAGCTTTAATGATTATATTATATTCTTTAGATTATCACTCAAGAGCTGTGATTTAGGATTCATCCTGATGTGGCCACTATACATCTTCAAATGATTTCACAGTAAATCTTGAAACGTTTCTGTCTAATAACTTACCAGTTGTGTGTAGAAAACCACAGGAGGTCAATCACATAACTCACCAAGCTCTGACACTGTAGATGATGTAAGATGTAATGTCAGTGGTGCTGTGCCAACCACATGGAAATTGTACGCAGCTCCCCTATAAATAAAATCACGTAAATTGCTATGCACCTGCCACAATGTGAGGTTCCAACAACAAACTGAAGAAATTATATTTTACCCAAAATATGACAAATGTTTGTGACAGTTTTTTGTGATTCATGTGGGAGGCCACTAAGTGTCTAGAAAGTGTATAGAAAACAGTCATGAAGACGACACCTGTGACCAAGTTTCACGTACAGGTCTATTAGTGGTTATTAAAGCCTGCTAGCTAGCTTTGTAGAGGAGACAACAGCCTTACTCATGAAGCAGGATTTCTAAAGCAGGCGGATAACAAAGTAACAACTGGGACATCAGAATAATAAATCAAATGAATCAATAAATAATAACTTGTATTGCTCCTCCTAGCTCGTGGCACCCCATGCCTAAAAACAGGCCTGTAAACAAATATTGATAAGTTGTCTCTCTTTTGTCCCCCAGATGCTCCAAAGCTTCCCTCTGTGTCAGTGAGTCCCTCTGCTGAGATAGTGGAGGGCAGTTCAGTGACTCTGACCTGCAGCAGTGATGCTAACCCAGCAGCTAAATACACCTGGTACAAGGAGAACCAAACACTGATTCAGGGACCAGAGGACATTTATCATTTCACCTCTATCAGCTCTAAGGACAGCGGGATCTACCACTGCAAGTCTGAGAATGAGTATGGCCAGATCAACTCCACATCTGTATCCATAGATGTCCAGTGTAAGTACAAAACATCAGCAAATCACTTGGACACACAATGTGTCAGATCAGCTCAGGTTGGTAGAAACATTGAACACTGTGATGTAGACAATATTAAAGTATGATTTCAGATATATTCAGTTGTAACATTTGTACCTTAAAGTAGCGTGAGATTAAAAATTACGTATTTCATGAGTGTGGCAAAATG
>NW_025743081.1:0-1541 GCF_021292245.1 Micropterus dolomieu | reverse complement strand
TCACGAGACAAAGGAATATGTTTCTGCACTGAGCCAAACTAACACTGAAACAAACAAACTATATTAAGGCTCAAGTTCACAGTTTGTTCAGTCCGGTGTATTTGTGACAATGACGAGTTTCATCTCCTTAAAAGAAGAAGAAGAGGAAGTTGACGTGTGAAGATTGTTGGTTAAGATAAATGTTGTTTTCTTCAGAACGTGTCACCCAGTGCAGCAGTGAAGGTCACTGACTGGTTTTAATAGTACTTTTCGTGGGATTTGTTGAAAATAATAAAAAAAATATTGCTAATCATCAGATTGTTCCTTTAATCAGTCAGGTGTCATTCTTCACTGTATAAAGTTGTTTTCCTGCGCAAAATGTGTCACTTTACTTAAAGCAAACAATTACGTGTTATAAGTTCTTATAATTAGTTCATATGGTATCATGTCCACCTGTAATATATTATACAGGGATAGATATTTTAACACTTTACTTAAAGCAAACAAAGACACGCTATATAACATTAAACATTACTATAAGTTATTATTCCATTTTATATCACTAAGTCTAAATGGTGACTAAAGTGTATTCATAAGGAGGCAGAGTCGGTGGTTATAATGTGTTATGGAACATGGTCAGAGATTGTTAAACTGCTGTTACTATTAGTTATAAAACATTAAATCAGAAGGTCATAATACGTTATGAACTTTGCTATAGCGCCTAATGCATGTTTGTAAGTGATTATAACAACTATTATAATGTCTTATGGATGCATTATATCGTGTTATAACTATTATAATGTCTTATGGATGCATTATATCGTGTTATAAATATATGCATAAGTCATCGTTCAGTGTTTAAGTTTTAGTTACATCTAGTGGGTAACTAAAACTCAGATGGTCATTCTTCTGACTTCAGTGTGTGTTCATGTGCTCTTAAGTCTGAATGTGGAATCAACAAATCTCATTTACACTGGAGACATGTGTCCCCACCACATTTTGAAATGGCTGATGTTGTTCTGAAAAATAGCTTGCACCAAGAAATGTGAACTAACAAATAAAAATGCTTTGAGAAACGTTTATTTGCAATTTAAATACAGAAAAAACAAACGTGCATTGTCCAAAAATTGCAGCTGAATTCTGCATCATATTCTGTTATTTATTTATACATTTACACCTTTAATTCTCCTTATTACTTTTATACTATTACAGCAGTGGTTTTAACTTTTATTACAGTTTTATGCAATTAATTTAAATGGTCGGGGGGGCAGACGCCGTCACTATGAAGTTTTGGTAAATGCTGAAATGGAAGCGCAGAGAAGTGTGTAACACTCTGTCTCCTTAAGGGGGCGTTCAAGTTGGAATTTACGACTGGAAACTGGGAAAATCCAACTTCATGTGTCAAATGCAGCATTATTACCTGCTGTTCTGACTCTGCCTGCCTGGATCAAGTAAAACTGAACTTGGTCTTTATATTTCCTGTCTCTGACTCGTAGGAACGGCTTCACCACTGCCAGTTTCCTCTGAAACATGACAGTTAGAATAAACTATATTTAGATTCA
>NW_025743080.1:0-2355 GCF_021292245.1 Micropterus dolomieu | reverse complement strand
TATTACAGTGAATTTATTCTCTAACTAAGGTGATAAAAAGATGGTTGGATACAGGGAACATAAACATTTGCTGAACAATGAGCCTGGAGGTTCGATTGTGGGAAGCATTTGACTCATACGGCATAGAAGAGCTAATGAAAGTAAAAAAAGGATTCTCCGGGGTTCTCCGTGGCTGTTTTCAGGTTTCCTTGGTTGTAGCTGGCGAGACCACGTGGCTTGGTCTGACCTCGGTGAAGTTGGCTCGATGAAAAAGGCTTAAAAATGGAACTTGGTCGTTCCTGAATTAGTCCAGTGTAACTTAACGGACTGATAACTTTAACAAACAACAGAAATAAAGAAAATGAAACAAACTGAAGGCGCCTGCCGAAGCATCCAGCGAGCAGAGCAGAGTAGAAGAGAGCCAACAGCGAAGAGAAGAGAAGAGCGAGAGGTCGTGTGTCGCTCTTTTGTTGCCTGGGGCGTGGTTCCCCAGGGCGCGTCTCAGGTTTCCCAAGGATCTGCCTTTCTAAATTTAATGTCTAAAGAAAAGAAATCTATTTGCACGTATTATAATCAAACATTTTCCACAATCGAACCTCAATGGTTGAACGGTTGTACTGTTCTAAGCATTTGGTAACAGGAAACAATTGTCACATTAGTGGTCAGGATATTTATACATTTAACGGCATTTCCGATGAGGGCATGTAATACTTATTTCGTCCCTTTGGGGGAGCTCAGGTTACATGAGGAAAGCTTACTAACTTCTTTTCAGCACTGATATCAACAACAGATAGCAACAACATGTTAACATAACTACTCAAATAGAGGCAAACATATTCAGGTAACTAAAGATTATATTAAATTTAATTAAATGCTTTGAGTCTTTTGGAGACTGCAGTCCTTTTACATTGAAAGTTCAGTGTCCTGGACAATGTCACACTTAGGTGAGACAAGGAGTATCCTTTTGATGTGGTAATAAAACAAAGAATAAGGTCAGTTGCCACGGAAACGTGTGTGGGGGGCCAGTTTTGATAGGCTGTTCGGGGAGATGCCAATGGCTGGTTCGTGTCCCTTTGTCAGTTTAACAGTCAGGCCCCGCGTTATCAGCTTCGGAATCAAAAAGTTGCCAGTTTTATGGTCGGGATAGCACTTAGAGAAAGCAACTTTGACCCCTCCCCTTCTTCTCTGGGGAGGAGAAAGGAATTTAGGGTAGCTCCAAATTTATTCAATGTAAAATGCACAAATCCACACCGTTGTTCACTACAACAGGGCAACTTTTTGAGCAATGTTGTTGGGCAATGTTTTGAACGGATAGCGGCGTGCGGGGAGGGTGGCGTAGTGGCGGGAGAAGGGGATTACAGTAGTGATCTGTACTCATTACCATTGACAGCACCATTGCTCTAAAAGTTGCTCCGTGTATCATCAGCTTTACTCTCGTTAAAATTGACCACTAGGAGGCGCTATAAATGCATAATAATTGCATGTAGAATGAAACAAATCAAGCTATAGATCAGAAAATTCTGCACAATGTGTTTTGTAACAATAGTGAACCATGTGTGAGAAAGCAGTTATATTACAATGTTTACTTGTTATGTGGAAGCTCCAGCAGCAGAAGTCACTTCTATCACTTCTATCAGAGAGAAGGAAAACTGCTGCTGAGTCACTGAGTCTGAGGGTGTGTTAAATATTTGAAATTAGTACTGGACTGAAGTACACAAGGTATTTGTTCTGAACTTGAGTATTTTCTTTTCATGCCATTTTCTACTTCACCACATCTCAGAGGAAAATATTGTACTTTTTACTTCATCCGACAGCTTCAGTTACTAGTTACTTTAAAAAATACATCAAATGTATGAAGAGTTTAAAAATAGGATGTTTTGATATAAATTAAATTACTTAACAGTTTATACAAGCGCAGCAAGTAGAACTACGTCAGTTTGGCTGTTTGACAGTAAATTTAATTGCCTCCTGTTTTGGTATTAGTAAATGTTCATGTAAAAACATTTCATGGTTCCAGCTTCACAAACGTGAAGGTTTGCTGCTTTTACTTGATTTATTTTAATCATTTTAAGGTTTGGACAACAAAACAAGCATTGTGAAGGTGTCACTCAGGGAACCGTGACAACATTTCTCACTATTTTCAGAATTTATTACAGTCGATTAATGGAGAAAATAATCAGCTGATTAAAATAAAAATCCTCATTAACTGCAGTCTGATACAAAATAGTTCAACCTCAACCAGCTACATTAATGCACGAGGAATAATAATCTAATGATATAGTATATAATAGTACAACAGTCATATGGGACAGTTTTCTTTCTGCTTTGAGTAGCTACTTTTATTTTTAATTGGCTGCTTCTACATTTTCCAGCTTA
>NW_025743079.1:0-1668 GCF_021292245.1 Micropterus dolomieu | reverse complement strand
TCACCTGTCCTAACCGTCTGTCTCACCTATCCTAACCGTCTCTCACCTGTCCTGACTGTCTCTCACCTGCCCTAACCGTCTGTCTCACCTATCCTAACCGTCTCTCACCTATCCTGACGTGTCTCACCCGTCCTGACCATCTCTCACCTGTCCTAACCGTCTGTCTCACCTATCCTAACCGTCTCTCACCTGTCCTGACTGTCTCTCACCTGCCCTAACCATCTGTCTCACCTATCCTAACCATCTCTCACCTGTCCTAACCATCTGTCTCACCTATCCTAACCGTCTCTCACCTTTCCTGACTGTCTCTCACCTGCCCTAACCGTCTGTCTCACCTGTCCTAAATGTCTCTCACCTGTCCTGACTGTCTCTCACCTGTCCTAACCGTCTGTCTCACCTATCCTAACCGTCTCTCACCTGTCCTGACTGTCTCTCACCTGTCCTAACCGTCTGTCTCACCTATCCTAAATGTCTCTCACCTGTCCTAACCGTCTGTCTCACCTATCCTAACCGTCTCTCACCTGTCCTGACGTGTCTCACCCGTCCTGACCGTCTCTCACCTGTCCTGACGTGTCTCACCCGTCCTGACCGTCTCTCACCTGTCCTGACCGTCTCTCACCTGTCCTGACTGTCTCTCACCTGTCCTAACCGTCTGTCTCACCTATCCTAACCATCTGTCTCACCTGTCCTGGCCGTCTCTCACCTGCCCTAACTGTCTGTCTCACCTGTCCTGACTGTCTCTCACCTGCCCTAACCAACTGTCTCACCTATCCTAACCATCTGTCTCACTTATCCTAACCATCTCTCACCTGTCCTAACCGTCTCTCACCTATCTTAACCGTCTCTCACCTGTCCTGACCGTCTCTCACCTGTCCTAACCGTCTGTCTCACCTATCCTAACCGTCTCTCACCTGTCCTGACTGTCTCTCACCTGTCCTAACCGTCTGTCTCACCTATCCTAACCGTCTCTCACCTATCCTAACCTTCTGTCTCACCTGTCCTGGCCATCTCTCACCTGTCCTAACCGTCTGTCTCACCTGCCCTAACCGTCTGTCTCACCTGTCCTGACCGTCTCTCACCCATCCTGACGTGTCTCGCCTGTCCTAACCGTCTCTAACCTTCTCTCACCTGTCCTGACGTCTCTCACCTGTCCTGACATGTCTCTCACCTATCCTAACCATCTGTCTCACTTATCCTAACCGTCTCTCACCTGTCCTAACCATCTGTCTCACCTATCCTAACCGTCTCTCACCTGTCCTGACGTCTCTCACCCGTCCTGACCGTCTCTCACCTGTCCTAACCGTCTGTCTCACCTATCCTAACCGTCTCTCACCTGTCCTGACGTGTCTCACCCGTCCTGACCGTCTCTCACCGTCTCTCACCTGTCTGAACCGTCTGTCTCACCTATCCTAACCGTCTCTCACCTGTCCTGACGTGTCTCACCCGTCCTGACCGTCTCTCACCGTCTCTCACCTGTCCTAACCATCTGTCTCACCTATCCTAACCGTCTCTCACCTGTCCTGACCGTCTCTAACCTGTCCGAACCGTCTGTCTCACCTGTCCTAACCGTCTCTCACCTGTCCTGACGTGTCTCACCCGTCCTGACCGTCTCTCACCTGTCCTAACCGTCTGTCTCACCTATCCTAACCGTCTCTCACCTGTCCTGAC
>NW_025743078.1:0-1139 GCF_021292245.1 Micropterus dolomieu | reverse complement strand
CCTCCGACAGATCACGCTGTGAACCCCATGAGTGAAGCCGCCGGGCCGCCTCAGCGGCCGCAGGGCCCACACCACGGGGAAAACACATCCGGCCATCCTCGGAAAAGAGAGCCATGCTGTACCTCAGTACCCGCACGGAAAGGGCTTCGCAACGGGCGCAGGCAGCCCCCTCGAGAGCTGCCCGGGCGTGCTCCATCCCCAAACATGAGACACACATCTCATGAGAATCTCCATCTGTGATGTACCAAGGGCAAGAAAAAAACACACCTTCTGTACATCTGATTGCCGGACATGCTGGTAGACTTCTTCTTCAGGTAAGACACACTGCTTGTAGGACTGGAGCTTTCTTCAAACAACATACAGAGCGCCTGCTGAATAGAAAAAAGCTAATGATGAGTGTGTACAGGTGTGCTTTATACTCCTCCGGTTATTCCGTCACACCTTCTAGCAACAAGCCAATAGGATTGGAGTGATTTCATTCACGTTCAGACCTGCTTCGCCTAGAGGCGTTCCCATAGTGTCGTAACCGACGCAGTTCGAGTTCCCTCGAAGGGGAACAACAGATGTTGATACGGCCTCTCATCGCCGTTCAGATTCTGCATCTTCATCTACACTACACTCGGCTGCGAAAATGTCTCCTTTGTCTGATCAACTTCAAGACTCCGATGGCGGCAATTTGGCCCCCTCAGTGGTAAAGGAAAGGAGAGCTCTACTTAATGTATGTATCCTTAATCGTTAACCATTAAAAAGTGCATTTGTTTATAAAAGTAGAATGTAGATTAACTCTATAACCTGCAGCTGATAAAACTATTGCTGTGACGTTGCAGTGGGGCTTTACCTGAGTTTCCAGCATGTTGTGAGAAGCAGTTTCTCTGCCTGTCTATAGCCGCTGTCACTCTGCCTTTTTTCCGGGAGGATTGTGCCGATGTGCATGTCTGTGTGAAAAGCCATAGCCTGCATGCTGGTGTTTCTGCGTTTATTGCAGGATTTCTGTATGAAAGTGGTTGTGTTTCGGATTATGCTTGCTCATGAGTTCAAGTGAGCACTCGTATGAGCAAAGGCCTGGTTGCAGTCTTAAAACTGCACCAATAATGGCCGCTGGAAACTCCATAATGCCCCTAAGTAAAAGTAGCAATACC
>NW_025743077.1:0-10103 GCF_021292245.1 Micropterus dolomieu | reverse complement strand
GCAGAACAAATGAAAAGATGCTGGAAGAATGCCTGACGCCATCTGTTAAGCATGGTGGAGGTAATATGATGGTCTGGGGTTGCTTTGGTGCTGGTAAGGTGGGAGATTTGTACAGGGTAAAAGGGATTCTGAATAAGGAAGGCTATCACTCCATTTTGCAACGCCATGCCATACCCAGTGGACAGCGCTTGATTGGAGCCAATTTCATCCTACAACAGGACAATGACCCTAAACACACCTCCAAATTGTGCAAGAACTATTTAGAGCCGAAGCAGGCAGCTGGTATTCTATCGGTAATGGAGTGGCCAGCGCAGTCACCAGATCTGAACCCCATTGAGCTGTTGTGGGAGCAGCTTGACCGTATGGTACGCAAGAAGTGCCCATCCAACCAATCCAACTTGTGGGAGCTGCTTCTGGAAGCGTGGGGTGCAATTTCTCCAGATTACCTCAACAAATTAACAGCTAGAATGCCAAAGGTCTGCAATGCTGTAATTGCTGCAAATGGAGGATTCTTTGACGAAAGCAAAGTTTGATGTAAAAAAGATCTTATTTCAAATACAAATCATTATTTCTAACCTTGTCAATGTCTTGACTCCATTTTCTATTCATTTCACAACGTATGGTGGTGAATAAGTGACTTTTCAGGAAAACACAAAATTGTTTGGGTGACCCCAAACTTTTGAACGGTAGTGTATATACACACACTGCTGTGATGTACATACACAAAGTATTGCTCCATTCATCTTTATGCATCAGTAATAATACAGTGATGTAATAATACACATTTAGTTGTAAATACTTTTGTACTTATACCGCAGTAAAGGTTTGAATGCCAGTCTTTTACTGACTGTAACAGATCATTTTGTTGTATTTGTACTTCTGAACTAAAGTAAATAATAGTAAACACTTCTTAAATACACCTTCTGTGTTATGTGAAGGACTCTGCACAGTTGCATATACGTTATAAATATATTTTTTAAAGTACATTTTGTACATCATGTTAGTTGTGTGAATATGTCTGGTCTGTAAATGTTTGTGATCTGTGTCTATTTTGCTGCTGCAACACTGCAATTTCTGCTCAGGGATCAATAAAGTTTGTTTTGTTTTTTATTGACAAATATTCCATATACAAAAACATGGCACTGAGTTGTCACATACTGCAGAAAGGATCAAGTCCATATCAAAAGATAGGGAAAAACAAAAAAGAAAATTCTTTGTTTCCATAACATTAAGGGCTTTTGTAAAGGAAAGAAGCTCATTATGAAATACACAAAACTTAGGATTCACTTTCAAAAACTTTGACTTGTGGATATAAAATTTCATGACAATGTTGTTAATCAGAAAGTCGTCTTTGTTGTTGTCCATGACACAACCATAGATACTGTCCTTCAGAGAAAAGTTCTTCAGACGGGAAACCTTTAGGTAAAGCCAGTCATGTATATCAAGCCACAACACTTCAGAATACATACAATGGAAGAATAAATGATCAGTAGCTTCATTGTTATCACAAAATACACAGTTACTGGTTTCTATTCCAAAACGCTGTCGTATCAAGTCGCTGGACGTTAAGAATTTGAAAATGGATTTCTTTGGCTTTGGGGAATTTTAATTTAATTATTTGGTTCGTAACGAGTGAATAGTACATTTTGAGAAAAATTGTGAAATTGAGTTTCTATGTTGTATATTGGATATTGGATATTGTAGGGTATGAGATGCTATCAATCAAATTCCTAATTGTTTTGTTAGGGACTTTATCCTCATTAAAGACAAGGCCTCCAACTCAAAGTAGAGGGAGAGAAGGGGGTTCATTAACATTCCCCTAATTAAACATATAAAAGAGTTGGGGGTAGCATTAGTTATGGAGTGAAAATGATTACGATTGGCAGTGAGGTCAGAAGTGAGACAGAAGTTCTCGTGTGACATGAGACAGCGTCACTGTCCACTAAATGGACCACATAGCAAATACCTTTATCCATCCAGTCCTTGTTGGACAGCGATTTGTTTTCGTTTTGGTGAAGTTATGATTATATAAGAGTTTCCAATTTAAAAAAGGGAAGTCTTTGAATCGGGAAATGGATCATATCTGTCTCTCTAGACCACTTTTAATTTGTAATGGCGCTTCTCTCTACGTCAGTTCCTGTGGAGGGAATTTAACCCGGAAGAGGGTGTAGTCCTGTAGTCCTGAGTTGGGAGTTGGCTGGATGAGGAAGCGGCTGAGACCTGAACCAGATCCAGAACCGACAGAGACCGGGGCCAGAACACGCTGAACCAGAGATCCAAGACCGCGCGACAGTTGAGACACCGAGCTGCAGCGTTTCCCGCGTTTCTAAAACTTAATTCAGTTTAAAGTGAGCCGCTCCGTTAGCCTGCTAACAGCCAGTTAGCCTGTCTGCTAACGGGGAAGTGACGGAGTCAGGAAGTCGGGCTCGAGCCGCAGGTGTGTTTTCTTCAGAGGAACAGAGAGGTAAGACTCGGAATCACTCAGGTACACCTCACCTGGTTTCTGCTAGCATGCTAACAGGCTAACAGGGCGGCGGTCCGCCGCTAGCATCTGGAGCTAACATGCTAACTGCAGAACAACAAAACGTCAGGCGCAGAAAGATCCAGCTGGACCCCGCAGACAGGTCCGGTATCGCGTCCCGGAACTGAAGGCTAATATCTTAATGAACTGGTTTAATCTTAACTGGTTTAAGATTAATTTCATCTCAGTCACTGCAGATCTGAACCCGATGATTGTGGATTAAATGGGGAAGACCAGAGGTGGTCAGGTGGGCCAGTCCGGTTTCAGGTCCAGTTTCCGGGATGGGGTCTGCTGTCAAAGTGTTTGTTCACAGGGGGACAGGTGGATGGAGGGGATGAGGGCGTCAAGCAGATCGTCAGCTGGCATCGGCGTGATGGAAGCAGCAGCGTTTGAACCCTCTTTGTATTAAATGTAGATAATATTTGGCTGATCAGATGATCAATGAACTGAGTCATTGATCTGAACGTTTTCAGTACCTGCACACTACTGCTCTTATGTCCCGTCATATGATTGGCTGCAGGTGTTGTGATTCCAGCGACGTCACTGTGTGGAGCAGCTTCGTCTTGTTGGCAAAGCCAATCTCACTTTTAGAGCCTGGACAGTAATTAACAGCGAGTTTTCATTTTGAAATTAAGCCGGGGAAAAGGGAGGCAGACTGGAAGATGCTGCAGAACCAGGTTGTGGCTGCAGTGCAGGGCAGGAGGAGATGAGCACCGTCTCAGAAAGTAACACGTTATTATAGAAAATTTGCTTTTAATGCCACGCTGGGTTTACAGCGCTGCCACAGAGTGCTGTAAACCCAGCGGCCTTATTTTGTTTTCCCTGTGATGTGAACTGGAGCGTTGCGTTCTGTGGGCGCCGCTCGAATGTGTACCCAATGATGGAATATTCGGTCCAGCCCTAGGTGCTGGAGTATAAAACCTACATACATACACATATATATATATTTGAGTCCTTCCTTCGGGGGGGGGGCACATAGTTTTCCAGTAGTTGTGTATTTATTGTGAATCAGATGTGATGTTAGGAAGGCGTGTCGGCGTGAAGAAGGGACGAAACGAGAAGCTTTCAGGTGTTTTAACGTGACGCTGTGTGTTAATGAAGGAAAAAGAAGAAGAAGATGAGTGGAGGACTGAACAGCATCGATGCAGTGAAGAAGAAGATCAAGGTGCTGCAGGAGCAGGCGGAGGAGGCCGAAGACCGAGCGGAGAGGCTGCAGAAGGAGGTGGAGAAGGAGAAGAGGAGCAGAGAGGAGGTACGCACACACACAACACACCTGTACAGGTGTGGGAGGGTCTGTTCTCCTCAGGTTCAGTCAGATTCCATTAATACCTGCATGTGTTGAAAGAGGAACGTCGGGTACGTTCCAGGAGACTGCTCTGCAGTACTGTGGAACAGTACTATTATTGCTGCAGTACCTGCTCCTAATAGTACTATCTCATAGTACCACAGTATTTAGGGCGGACACTGACTGTGAATCAGCTGATCAGGAGTCAGTACCTGAATGTTTCTCCTCCCTGCGCTGTGTCTTGCAGGCGGAGGCGGAGGTGACTGCTCTGGGTCGGCGTCTGCAGCTCAGTGAGGAGAACCTGGACCGGGCCCAGGAGAGGCTGGCCGCCGCCCTCCATAAGCTGGACGAGGTGGAGAAGGTGGCTGACGAGAGCGAGAGGTCAGTCGCACCTGAAACACATCCTGAGGGATGGGGACAAGTTCAGGGTCAGTCTGGGTCTGGGGTCAGGTGTCCTCCCTCAGTGGACATGTTGATAATGATTATGATTACCCCCCCCCCCCAGAGGCATGAAGGTGATCGAGAACAGAGCTCTAAAGGACGAGGAGAAGATGGAGCAGCTGGAGGTTCAGCTGAGAGAAGCCAAGCAGATCGCTGAGGAGGCCGACCGCAAATATGAAGAGGTCAGAATAACCTACCGTAATACACAGGCCCTAGTACAATACCCATAGTGCACAGCCTGGCGGTACTGTGATGTGAAGAAGGTCGCTATAAACCACCTGGCACCCGCTGTAAACCACCAGGCACTCCCACCTGGCACCCGCTGTAAACCACCAGGCACTCCCACCTGGCACCCGCTGTAAACCACCAGGCACTCCCACCTGGCACCCGCTGTAAACCACCAGGCACTCCCACCTGGCACCCGCTGTAAAGCACCCGGCACTCCCACCTGGCATTCGCTGTAAAGCACCCGGCACTCCCACCTGGCTGTAAACCACCCGGCACTCCCACCCGACACCCGCTGTAAACCACCCGGCAGTCCCACCCGGCACTCGCTGTAAGGCACCCGGCACTCGCTGTAAGCCACCTGGCACCCGGCTGTAAGGCACCCGGCACTCGCTGTAAGCCACCTGGCACCCGGCTGTAAGGCACCCGGCACTCGCTGTAAGCCACCTGGCACTGCCACCCGGGACCCGGCTGTAAAGTACCCGGCACTCGCTGTAAGCCACCTGGCACTGCCACCCGGGACCCGGCTGTAAAGTACCCAGCACTCCCACCCGGCACCCACTGTAAACCACCAAGCACTCCCACCTGGCACCCGGCTGTAAAGCACCCGGCACCGGCTGTAAAGCCCCCGGCGCGCGCTGTAAAGCCCCCGGCGCGCGCTGTAAAGCCCCCGGCGCGCGCTGTAAAGCCCCCGGCGCGCGCTGTAAAGCCCCCGGCACTCGCTGTAAAGCACCCGACACCCGCTGTAAACCACCAGGCACTCCCACCTGGCATTTGCTGTAAACCACCAGGCACTCGCTGTAAACCACCTGGCAGTCCCACCTGGCACCCGCTGTAAGGCACCCGGCACCCGCTGTAAAACCCCAGGCACTCGCTGTAAAGCCCCCGACACCTGCTGTAAACCACCAGGCACTCCCACCTGGCATTCGCTGTAAACCACCAGGCACTCCCACCTGGCATTCGCTGTAAACCACCAGGCACTCCCACCTGGCATTCGCTGTAAACCACCAGGCACTCCCACCTGGCATTCGCTGTAAAGCACCCGGCACTCCCACCCGGCTGTAAAGCACCCGGCACTCCCACCCGACACCGGCTGTAAGCCACTTGCCGTAAAGCCCCCTGCACTCGCCGTAAAGCCCCCGGCACTCCCACCCGGCACCCGCCGTAAACCACCAGGCACTCCCACCCGGCATTCGCTGTAAAGCACCCGGCACTCGCTGTAAGCCACCCGGTTGTAAAGCACCCGGCACTCGCTGTAAACCACCTGGCACTCCCACCTGGCACCCGGCTGTAAAGCCCCCGGCACCCGCTGTAAACCACCCGGCTGTAAAGCCCCCGGCGCCCGCTGTAAAGCCCCCGGCGCCCGCTGTAAAGCCCCCGGCGCCCGCTGTAAACCACCAGGCACTCCCACCTGGCATTCGTTGTAAACCACCAGGCACTCGCTGTAAACCACCTGGCAGTCCCACCTGGCACCCGCTGTAAAGCTTCCGGCACCTGCTGTAAACCACCAGGCACTCCTACCTGGCACCCGCTGTAAGGCACCCGGCACCCGCTGTAAACCACCAGGCACTCCCACCCGGCATTCGCTGTAAAGCACCCGGCACTCCCACCCGACACCCGCTGTAAAGCACCCGGCACTCCCACCCGACACCCGCTGTAAAGCACCCGGCACTCCCACCCGACACCCGCTGTAAAGCACCCGGCACCCGCTGTAAGCCACTTGCCGTAAAGCCCCCGGCACTCCCACCCGGCACTCGCCGTAAACCACCAGGCACTCCCACCCGGCACTCGCCGTAAACCACCAGGCACTCCCACCCGACACCCGCTGTAAACCACCAGGCACTCCCACCCGACACCCGCTGTAAACCACCAGGCACTCCCACCCGACACCCGCTGTAAACCACCAGGCACTCGCTGTAAACCACCTGGCAGTCCCACCTGGCACCCGCTGTAAGGCACCCGGCACCCGCTGTAAAGCCCCAGGCACTCGCTGTAAAGCCCCCGACACCTGCTGTAAACCACCAGGCACTCCCACCTGGCATTCGCTGTAAAGCACCCGGCACTCCCATCCGGCTGTAAAGCACCCGGCACTCCCACCCGACACCCGCTGTAAAGCACCCGACACCGGCTGTAAGCCACTTGCCGTAAAGCCCCCTGCGCTCGCCGTAAAGCCCCCGGCACTCCCACCCGGCACCCGCCGTAAACCACCAGGCACTCCCACCCGGCACCCGCCGTAAACCACCAGGCACTCCCACCCGGCACCCGCCGTAAACCACCAGGCACTCCCACCCGGCATTCGCTGTAAAGCACCCGGCACTCGCTGTAAGCCACCCGGTTGTAAAGCACCCGGCACTCGCTGTAAACCACCTGGCACTCCCACCCGGGACCCGGCTGTAAAGTACCCAGCACTCCCACCCGGCACCCACTGTAAACCACCAAGCACTCCCACCTGGCACCCGGCTGTAAAGCCCCCGGCGCCCGCTGTAAAGCCCCCGGCGCCCGCTGTAAAGCCCCCGGCGCCCGCTGTAAACCACCAGGCACTCCCACCTGGCATTCGTTGTAAACCACCAGGCACTCGCTGTAAACCACCTGGCAGTCCCACCTGGCACTCGCTGTAAACCACCAGGCACTCGCTGTAAACCACCAGGCACTCCTACCTGGCACCCGCTGTAAGGCACCCGGCACCCGCTGTAAACCACCAGGCACTCCCACCCGGCATTCGCTGTAAAGCACCCGGCACTCCCACCCGACACCCGCTGTAAAGCCCCCGGCACTCCCACCCGGGACCCGGCTGTAAAGCCCCCGGCACTCCCACCCGGGACCCGGCTGTAAAGCACCCGGCACTCCCACCCGACACCCGCTGTAAAGCACCCGGCACTCCCACCCGGGACCCGGCTGTAAACCACCAGGCACTCGCTGTAAAGCCCCCAGGCACTCGCTGTAAACCACCTGGCAGTCCCACCTGGCACCCGCTGTAAGGCACCTGGCACCCGCTGTAAGCCACTTGCCGTAAAGCCCCCTGCACTCGCCGTAAAGCCCCCGGCACTCCCACCCGGCACTCGCCGTAAACCACCAGGCACTCCCACCCGGCACTCGCCGTAAGGCACCCGGCACTCGCCGTAAGGCACCCGGCACCTGCTGTAAACCACCAGGCACTCCTACCTGGCACCCGCTGTAAAGCACCCGGCACTCGCTGTAAACCACCTGGCAGTCCCACCTGGCACCCGCTGTAAGGCACCTGGCACCCGCTGTAAGCCACTTGCCGTAAAGCCCCCTGCACTCGCTGTAAACCACCAGGCACTCGCTGTAAACCACCAGGCACTCGCTGTAAACCACCTGGCAGTCCCACCTGGCACCCGCTGTAAGGCACCTGGCACCCGCTGTAAGCCACTTGCCGTAAAGCCCCCTGCACTCGCTGTAAACCACCAGGCACTCGCTGTAAACCACCAGGCACTCGCTGTAAACCACCTGGCAGTCCCACCTGGCACCCGCTGTAAGGCACCTGGCACCCGCTGTAAGCCACTTGCCGTAAAGCCCCCTGCACTCGCTGTAAACCACCAGGCACTCGCTGTAAACCACCAGGCACTCGCTGTAAACCACCTGGCAGTCCCACCTGGCACCCGCTGTAAGGCACCTGGCACCCGCTGTCAGCCGCTTGCCGTCACTCCCCCTGGACTCGCTGTAAACCACCAGGCACTCGCTGTAAAGCCCCCAGGCACTCGCTGTAAACCACCTGGCAGTCCCACCTGGCACCCGCTGTAAGGCACCTGGCACCCGCTGTAAGCCACTTGCCGTAAAGCCCCCTGCACTCGCTGTAAACCACCAGGCACTCGCTGTAAACCACCAGGCACTCGCTGTAAACCACCTGGCAGTCCCACCTGGCACCCGCTGTAAGGCACCTGGCACCCGCTGTAAGCCACTTGCCGTAAAGCCCCCTGCACTCGCCGTAAAGCCCCCGGCACTCCCACCCGGCACTCGCCGTAAACCACCAGGCACTCCCACCCGGCACTCGCCGTAAGGCACCCGGCACTCGCCGTAAGGCACCCGGCACCTGCTGTAAACCACCAGGCACTCCTACCTGGCACCCGCTGTAAAGCACCCGGCACCCGCTGTAAGGCACTCGCCGTAAAGCCCCCTGCACCCGCCGTAAACCACCAGGCACTCCCACCTGGCATTCGCTGTAAACCACCAGGAACTCGCTGTAAACCACCTGGCAGTCCCACCTGGCACCCGCTGTAAAGCTTCCGGCACCCGCTGTAAACCACCAGGCACTCCTACCTGGCACCCGCTGTAAACCACCTGGCAGTCCCACCCGGCACCCGCTGTAATGCTTTCGGCACCTGCTGTAAACCACCAGGCACTCCTACCTGGCACCCGCTGTAAAGCACCCGGCACCCGCTGTAAGGCACTCGCCGTAAAGCCCCCTGCTCCCGCCGTAAACCACCAGGCACTCCCACCTGGCATTCGCTGTAAACCACCAGGCATTCGCTGTAAACCACCTGGCAGTCCCACCTGGCACCCGCTGTAAAGCTTCCGGCCCCCGCTGTAGACCACCAGGCACTCCCACCCGGCACCCGCTGTAAGGCACCCGGCACCCGCTGTAAAGCTTCCGGCCCCCGCTGTAGACCACCAGGCACTCCCACCTGGCAGTCGCTGTAAAGCCTGACACCTGGCTGCCGGCTAACACTGCACATCTACTCTATGTGTGTTTGATTGACAGGTGGCTCGTAAGCTGGTGATGGTGGAAGGAGAACTGGAACGAGCTGAAGACCGAGCCGAGCAGGGGGAGAGGTAACACACTCAGCTCTGCATGTCTGCTGCTTATGGCTTGAAGCTGCTGCTGCGATGCTGCTGGCTGACAGATGGGTAGGGAGAGACAGGAAGAGAGAAAGGTAGGGAGAGACGGGGAGGGAGACAGACAGGTGGACAAAAAGACAGACAGGTTGTGGGAGGAGCCAGGCTTATAGGTGTGCTGGTTAGAATGAGGTTTCTTCTAGAGATCACGTGAAACTCAGGACGTCTCGCTGCTGATAGGCTCATCTCTGACTGTGTGAATGTGATGTCACCGTGATGACTGGCTGACCTCAGTATGATGTCACACTACTTCACTAACAGCGCTCTAATCTTTCTGCATCGGTCTTCCTCTTCCTGTCTGTTTCCATGGAAACATGTCTCTGCTGCATGCTACCTAACAGTAAGGTTCGGAGGTTGGAGGAGCAATTGAGGAGTTTCGACCAATCACTGAAGAGCCTGCAGGCGTCTGAGGACAAGGTACTGAGGGTCACCTGACCTCCCACCTGCTGTCAATCAAAGCAGATGAAATCCTCCTCCTGACCTCCTGCTGCCTCCTGTGACCTCTGACCTTTAGCTGCTGCTTCAGCTCCTCCTCCTGCTACGCCTCGCTGCATGACTTTAATCTGCTGTAGAAGCCAAACAGCACACCCGTCTGCCGCCCCCAAGCTACACGACAGCGCCTGCTGCCACCCCCAAACTACACAACACCCGCCCAAGCTACACGACAGCGCCTCCCGCTACCCCCAAACTACACAACACCCGCCCAAGCTACACGACAGCGCCTGCCGCCACCCCCAAACTACACAACACCCGCCCAAGCTACACGACAGCGCCTGC
>NW_025743076.1:682-1196 GCF_021292245.1 Micropterus dolomieu | reverse complement strand
CTGACCTTTTAGTCCCTTACGCCACCAGCACGTACCTTGAGATCCTCGGGCAGAGGTCTGTTGTCTGTTCCAGAGTCTCGACTGAAAACTAAAGGGGACAGAGTGTTTGCAGTCAGGGCCCCGAGGCTCTGGAACAGCCTGCCTAAGGAAATCAGGTCGGCTGGGTCAGTGAACTCTTTTAAGTCCCTTCTTAAAACATACTTTTATAGGAGAGCCTTTCCCGATCTTATTTGACTTTATTTTATCCCTTTTATTTTATTCTATTTTACTTATTTCATATTTATCTTAAACCTGTATTTTGATCTTTTCAATGTTTTCTTGCTTGTATTGTTGTCTTTTGGGTATTGTATTGTTGTCTTTGCACTTGTTGAAGCACTTTGTAACTTGTTTTTGAAAAGTGCTCTACAAATAAATATTATTATTAGGGCCCGAGCACGACCGTGTGAGGTCCCTATTGAATCTGCTCGGATTATATTTTTATTTTTATTTTTTTTTTTTTTTTTTTTTTTTTTTT
>NW_025743076.1:0-662 GCF_021292245.1 Micropterus dolomieu | reverse complement strand
TAGGGGACACAGGAAGTGACATATAACACCTTCATGCGGCGTCATAACCGCGTTGCAAATTCACAGCCGCACCGGCAGAGCTCCAGAATATGCAACTCGGCCGGCTCACGCGCGGACGCGCTTACAAGTACGAGGGCCCGCCCAACGCTGCTTGCAGCTTTAATTTTTTAGGGCCCGAGCACGACCGTGCGAGGTCCCTATTGAATCTGCTCGGATTATATATTTATTTATTTATTTATTTTTTTTTTTTTTCTGCAAAGTAGGCCCAAATGACATGGCCTAAACATACTCGAAAACTCACCAAAATTTGCAAACATGTCAGAACCGGTGAAAAATTTCGTATTCTACAAGTTTCGCACATGGGCGTGGCAAAATGACTCGCTAGCGCCACCTTGAAAATTGGAAATGATTAGCCCCTCGTTCACGTTCAACCTACATGTACGAAATTTTCTGGAGACATGTATCGTATCAAGACGCACAAAAAAGCCTCAAGAACCCATAGCCTAAAGTCAACAGGAAGTCGGCCATTTTGAATTTTATGGCCATTTTTGGATGATTTACACACTTCGTACTTTAACGAACTCCTCCTAGGGATTTAGTCGGATCGACGTCAAATTTCTGCTGTGCCTTCTAAAGGCATTGACGATGAAAAGTTGTGCTAT
>NW_025743075.1:0-3752 GCF_021292245.1 Micropterus dolomieu | reverse complement strand
CATTAGTAATGCATTCTTCTCAGTACCAGTGGACAAAGATAGTCAATTCTGGTTTGCATTCACTTTTGGGGGACAAAGATATACGTATAGCAGGCTCCCCCAGGGTTTTTCCGAAAGTCCAACTGTTTATTCACAAGTTATGAGCGCAAGTATGGCAAAATTCCAGCCACCTGGTGATAGCCAGATTCTGCTCTATGTGGATGATGTCCTGTTAGCATCCCCTGATGAAGAAACCTGTAAGAAAGACACTGTAGCACTACACACTAAACACTTCGAGGACAGAAAAGCAGCTGTCCTCCAAGCACCCAAACCGCAGACAAAAAAACAAATGATGTCCTTTTTAGGCCTAACAAATTACTGTAGGACTTGGGTGCCAAATTATGCAGAGATAACCTCACCTTTAAGCAAGCTGATGTATGAAGAAGACCTTAAAATGAACGCATTACTAAAGTGGACAGAAGAAGCTGAAGAAGCTTTTCGTAAAATAAAACAAGTCTTGGTGTCTAGTGCAGCACTAGCACTACCAGACTATAGCAAACCCTTTGTCCAGATGGTAGACTGTAAGGGACAGTTTATGACATCGTTTTTTTCCCCTCTAAACTGGATAGTGTGGCATGCGCCTTACCACATTGTGTACGTGCCGTAATAGCAGCCTCAATGGCTGTAGAAGTAAGCGCTACAATAGTGCGGTTTCAGCTCTACTTCTTCAGACAAACATGTTTTTGTCACCCGCTCGACATCTTTCCTGTATGTCAATTTTACTGTCCCAACCACATGTGACTATAGAAAGATGCACCACCCTGAACCCGGCAACGCTGCTGCCAACAGCAGACGACGGAGAAAAGCATGACTGTCAGACAGTAGCTGAAGAAACAGCTAAAAGTAGACTTGACCTTAAAGATCAACCTCTCCAGGAAGGGGAAGTTATCTTTGTAGATGGTTGTTTGTGAAAAAATGAGTTCGGAGACACATTAACAGGATATGCTGTGGTGACACAGAGACCACAGTACTAAAAGCGGAACAAATAATACCCAGTTGCTCTGCACAAGCAGCAGAGCTAATAGCACTAACTGAAGCACATACATCTGGAACGGATGAGGTGTCTGTAGGAAACGCTTTTGCAGACAGAATGGCTAAAGCAGCAGCTACAGGAAGCACAATGTTCTTGCAGTAATAGAACACGATGTATTAAACCATTTGATTCTTAAAGACATGCAACAACAAAGTCCCCAGACTGAAAAGACGTCTGGTTACGTCATGGCGCACAGTTGAAAGGTGACCTCTATGTCTGACCAGCTGATAAACCTATACTTCCTAGGAACTTATATAACTGGGCGGCGATACTGAGCCATGGAGTAACTCGTGTCTCAACAGGAGGGATGGTAACACAAGTACAACAATACTATACTACCTTTGGTTTCAACACCTTTTCAAAAACTTTCTGTAGAGCATGCCTGACCTGCGCTAAATATAATCCACAAGGTAATTTACGCCCAAAGAGAGGTCGGTTTCCTGAACCCCGATATCCGTTCAAAATAATACATATGGACTTCATAGAGCTGAGCAAGAGTGAAGGTAAAAAGTACTGTCTAGTGATAATAGACGCCTTCTCCAAATGGATAGAACTGTTTCCCACCCAACATCCTGACGCACTAACAGTTGCGAAAGCATTATGCAAAGATATCATTCCAAGATATGGTATCCCAGAAAGAATCTATAGTGATAATGGAACACACTTTGTGAATCAATTAATTGAACAATGTTTACTCTCGCAATCTGAAACAAGAGATATATATATATCTCTATCTATCTATATCTATATCTATATATATATATATCTATATATCTATCTATCTATATCTATATCTATATATATATATATATATCTATATCTATATCTATATATCTATATCTATATCTATATCTATATATATATATATATATATATATATCTCAAGACGTGTACTAATGCAAGTGTGTAAGTCTGTCTGCAGAAATGTGGAACATGAAGTTAAAACACCATTGCGCGTACCATCCACAAAGTGCAGGGCTGGTAGAACGCATGAATGGCACTATAAAAAATAGATTGAAAAAGTGCATGGAAGAAACAGGAAGACCATGGACTAAATGCTTGGATCTTGTGAAAATGTATATAAACATCACGAGCACAACAGGGTTAACTCCATACGAGACTCTCTTCGGGCGACCATATAGACTACCACAGTTTAAAAACCAATGGGAGACAGATGAGGAGTCATGTCTAGCTGATTATATGAGAAAAATCATAGAAAAACAACAACAAAAGAATGTTAATGACGTATCTTCTGTCTCCCTCCAGGCACTTGAATTAGTGGAGCCAGGCGAATGGGTATTAGTAAGAAGTATAAAGAAGAAACACTGGCACTCGCCAAAGTGGGAAGGACCTTTTCAGGTACTGTTGACAACCCCCACAGCAATTAAAATAGCTGAGAGGTCTACCTGGATTCACCTCACTCACTGTAAAAAGGTCATTTCTGCTGTTACATACTCCAACAAGGAAGGCAAGCCAAAGTCTGATAATAGGGTGGATTCAGGCGTTTAGAACCTGGATAGGCCCGAAAGTCAGTGAAGAAAACCACGGGCTGCCAACCTTAGTAGGTGAGCAAAGCGGGAGGAATGGCCCATAAGGCGTGGGTGGTAATGCTGCTGACGTACCTGGGGGTTTGGCCTCTAGCTGTATCAGAGACAGGGTTTTGCCAAGAAAACAATTATTATACACATGGACTACAAGTGTGCATTCCAACCAATACCAGCGTGTCAGTTGTGATCCCCTTTTCTAATCTCACTAGTAAGGGCATAAAAGGCAGTGAGTACGCCACCTATAGTATACGTGGTATATGACAAATGATCAAAAAGACACGTCATGGTGACCTCAGCCCTAACATCGCTAACAGTCCTCGTTGTGGTTCTGACCTTATGCGGATGTTGTTTTATCCCCTGTTTGCTGACATTGTTGCATTGACTCATTACCACCGCTATATCACCTGTTGAACACAGAATGTCTCAGTTGTATCCACTCTTAGGTGATATGGATCACTCGAGTGATAGTGATACAGATAATGAGGGTAATAATCCAATAGAGCAAGTGCCTGATCTATTCCCTGATCCTGGAGATTATGAGCGCGTCTCCTTTGTATAAAATACAACATAACTCTGAGTGTAAACATATTTGGGCTCGTAAAAATGACCTTGCAGTCGAAAATCTTGAAACGAAGTGACTGAGCTGATAATGCCTGAAAACTAGTAAATGATCTAATATCAGATTATGATATTGATTTATTTTGTCTTACTGAAACCTGGCTGGGTGATGGAGAATATGTTAGCCTAAATGAATCCACCCCTCCCAGTCAGATTAATACTCACATTCCTTGAGGCACAGGCCGAGGAGGTGGAGTTGCAGCTATCTTCGACTCTAGCCTACTAATCAGCTCTAAACCTAAACTAAATTATAACTCATTTGAAAGCCTTGTTCTTGGTCTTTCACACCCGAGTTGGAAATCACAGAGTTTTTGTCAACTTTAGTCCTTAAAACGGACAAAGTTATTATTGTAGGGGATTTTAATATTCATGTGGATGTTGAGAATGACAGCTTCAGTACTGCGTTTATCTCTCTGTTAGATTCCATTGGCTTCTCTCAGAGTGTTCATGAACCGACTCCCTGTTTTAACCACACCCTCGACCTTGTTTTGGTGTACGGTATTGAAATTGAACAT
>NW_025743074.1:542-1274 GCF_021292245.1 Micropterus dolomieu | reverse complement strand
CACCAACAACCAGGCAGATCCTCTCTACTCCAACATCAGACCAGCTCGCTCCCTCAGACACACGGAGCAGCAAGATTTCATGGAGTACGCTGTTGTCAAATGTAAGAGTAATACTGCCCCGAGGTGAGCAGCTCTTCTCACATTATCCTCACTACAAGATTAAAATGAAATAACTGTGAAATAAATGTGTTGTTTTTGCATTTTCCCTCTCTGTTTTTACATTTGTAGTATCAAGTTTGGGATATGATGTTATTTATATTATTTCAAACAATATCCAGAGGTCAGGAAACTGGAGAGAATCCAGCTGCATTGTACAGCACCGTCAACAAAACCTAATGAACACAACAGATATTGCATTTATGATGTTTCTGTTTCTTTATAAACTTTTTTCACTTTCATTCATTTTTTCAACATAACATCCACCAGTATAGCAGTAGGGTGTGGTGATGGAGCAGTGGATAAGACACATGCCTTCAGATTCCCACTGCGACACATCCAACAATGTGTCCCTGAGCAAGACACTTAACCCCTAGTTGCTCCAGAGGCGTGTGACCTCTGACATATTTAACAATTGTAAGTTGCTTTGGATAAAAGCGTCAGCTAAATGAGTAAATGTAACCAGTGTTCAGCTTATATTTTTACTCTGCATGTGCAGCTTTAAAGAATGTGTAAAGTATTTTATGACTTAAAGCATTAACTTGAATATTATTTGTGTAACATGTTTTTTACAGT
>NW_025743074.1:0-522 GCF_021292245.1 Micropterus dolomieu | reverse complement strand
CCTCTTCCTGGAGACACCAAAATGTACCTGAAGTAACTGTTAGTGCATCAGAGGAAGTTAAGCCTCTCAGACCTAGGAGCTACTTTCAGAGCTAAACTTGTTTGTGTTTGTTTGAGTCTTACAGTTAGGACTTAAACACCCCTTATTTTTTCATGGAGTTTCCTAAAACTCAGCTAGTTAGGAGCTACATGTTTTGTGAGTATGACTCTACTCTTAGTTCAGGAGTAGTAGTTACAGTGATATCCAACATCAGTAAGTCAAAATAAAAGTAAACCGGTGCATTAATAACAGAGTAAAAGTAAGGCTGAGGCTGCTCCACAGTGTCTGTAAGTAAGTGAGGGAGTTTTACATAAATACCTTCACAATTCTCTTATATCTCAGCTAATTTGTATATAGTCTATGCAGTTTTTTAATGGCTTCCTTCTAATTTCCTTCCTTTTCTATTTATAAATAGTGTCAGTGTTCGTTACCTCTTAGCCAGCAGTCTCTTATGATGCTGTAACATGTCACGTCCTCCCAGAG
>NW_025743073.1:0-1838 GCF_021292245.1 Micropterus dolomieu | reverse complement strand
ATACTCACTGATCCAAATCCAATAAAGAGCTACCAAATTCTACAATCACGTACAGACTCAGTGATCAGAACCTGGCCATCGAGACGGGCCGCCAGAGACAAACCTGGCTTCCTAGAGAGGAAAGGATCTGCTCACTTTGTACATCACAGGAAATAGAAAATGAACAACATGTGAAAAACACAAAGATCTAAGAGAAAACTACAAATTACTGAAACCTATAAAGGAAAACTTCCATACCTACTAGGTGAAACACAAAGATGTGAAATAATTGCAGCTAAATATACACGTACATGTCAAAACCTGAAGACAACCAGAGGAACACAAATATGAAACCATCATACCGTTACTATAGCGACAATGTTATTATTGTTATAAACCCTGTACGCAGGATAAGCGGTTGACGATGGATGGATAATATTCTTTGTGAGGTTTATCAATGGTGATAAATGATCCGAAAGTCCCGCAAGGTGCGGACAACTCGGCACAATAGCGGGGACGCAGGGGCTCCATCTCTCTGCCACTACAGCAGAGCTAGACTGTATATTAACTTACAGGGAGAAAACTGGTAGTTCTATGTAAAAACAGACATTGAGCACCCCCATATCGCCAAAATGCCATGATCCTCATTTTGATGCGAAGTTTCGACTGTGAGATTGACAGTTGAATCAGACTCCGCCCATCGAAGCATCAAACCTTTGACTATGTGGGTTCAGTCCTAAATAAATTAATGAATAATAATTTCTTGATCACTTCCTATTTTCTGTATTTTACTATGATGAATGGCCAGTTTTGTCTTTTCTAAAAATGTGACCTAATTAAAGAAGCTTTGATCTTTTGCCATAAAAAAACACCAAAAACTAAACCTGTACAACAAACAAAAAAACATGAATAAAATAATGAAGTTCAGTACAGGAAGAGAAAGAGGCTGACAGGAAGACAGAGAGACTCCAGAGAAAGATGAGTTACTACCTTGTAGTTCTGTTGAAGCATCATTGGTTGTTGATTTTGTGTTTTCAGTTGTTGTTGTGTCTGGTTTAGTTGTTGTTGTTGTTGCTGGTTTAGTTGTTGCTGGTTTAGTTGTTGTTGTTGTTGCTCGTTTAGTTGTTGCTGGTTTAGTTGTTGTTGTTGTTGCTGGTTTAGTTGTTGTTGCTCGTTTAGTTGTTGTTGCTCGTTTAGTTGTTGCTGGTTTAGTTGTTGTTGTTGTTGCTGGTTTAGTTGTTGTTGTTGTTGCTGGTTTAGATGTCAGAGATATTGCGAGAGAAAGAAAAGAAGAGTAAAGTTCATCACTGTGAAAAGTCATCAAATAAATCTGAACAGGGGTGTGTTTCCCAAAAGCATCGTTGCTGACTGCGGTAGCAACTTCCTTGGTTGGAACTTTGCAGTTGCGACGCAACTGTTTCCTAAAACCCTAGTTGGAACTACGGAGGTAACTAAGTTGGTAACTTACACGGTACGAACCATCGTTAAGCGACGCAGGTGTTCCCTGAAACCATAGTTCAGACGAACGTTCGCACCAACTGTTGTTAAGTTGCATAGTTGGAACTACAGCTCCTGACCTGTGGTTAGAAGCTTAGTTCACGGTGACTACGTCACAGAGAGCAGAAAATGCAGTGTTAGGAGGTGGATGTGATGTGTTTTAAGCAGGGAATGTTAGATAATCCTGCTGTACAAACATGTTTAAGGTCAATTTAAAAAATAAATGTAGTTGTAAAAGTACTTTTAAATGTATTTGTGGGGTCATGGGTAGGGTTGCATTGATTCAGTAGGCTACTAAGTATCTCAGTGTAGACCATCTACAAACAGCAGGTGTTTTTCTCACAGATTACCCGTCTGCTCAC
>NW_025743072.1:0-3757 GCF_021292245.1 Micropterus dolomieu | reverse complement strand
GCCCACAGTGACAGGAAACACCAAAACTCTGTACAAAAACCTTTGGAGCAAAGACAACAGAATACTCCACAACGTCCACTAGAGGGAGTCACACACTTAACTGAGAAGATTCCAACAAGATTGTTCTTTCTCTCCACTGTTTTATACTTTAAAAATGTTCTAACTACCTGACAGTTTGGTCCAGAGGACAACATGTTATGATCAACAATTATTTTCAGTGACAACTAACATGCTTCATTGGAGTTCTACTTTGTCAGTGATTTCTTCAAGATGTCATTTTCTTCTTTTTGGCTTTTTCCGCTTTCCTTGTTGTGTTATATATATTTGTGTGCATATATAGGTTTGCAAAATGAAAAAAGTCCAAAGTCCAGCCCAAAGGGAGTTCCCATCTCCCACAGTAACCTCTGCTCCTGAACTGCCTGAAACAGTCCACTCTCATTAGAGACCCTCCAGGCAGTCAGTGGACATTAAGCTGTTACTGTGATATAGAGGCAGAGCATAAATAAAACGTTACATATAAAAGATAAATCTGTAAGAAATGAATAAGTTGTCACTCTGAAACTCTTGGTCCAGTCTAGGTTGCTAAGCTGGTTCTGGAACATGTACAGCTGAACCCAAGCCATCGTTACCGGACCCGCCCTGCTCTGCTTCTAGTTAGAAGAGCTGCTAATAGCTCTTAACTAGGTCCTGCACATGTGCAGCTCCCGTCAAAGATCAAACTGAAGTAGCTTAAACGGAGCGTTCAACACACAGGGTGAAAAGAGGAGCAGCAGCAATATGCAGTCTGACAAAACTATGGTCTTTTTTGAAAATGAAACATTACATTTACTCGTTTGGCAGTTTCTTACATTTGTACTTCCTGCTTTCTTACAGTGCAGACGCTTTGCTGCTTGCTCTTGCCTCTCCCTGCATTCTTTTGCTTAATCAGCAGCTCTTGGATACTTTTAAATCACTGGGACTGTCAGATAAAGTAGGCTCTTGCCATACTTTAAAAACTTTTATGATCTTAGTGCTACGCGAGTGCGGCCTATCAATAGCACTAGCCTGTACTGCAGTGACTGGAGCTATAGCTAATGCTAATTAGCAACAAGATGCCCCCCTTCTCCACGGACGACTTCTACAAACTTCAACAGAAAATTACTGTGCTGGAAACCAAGATCCACAGGTTAGAAGTGAATGTGGAAGTGAATGGATTATGTGGGAATGACACCACTTTACCGTGGACCCAAAGTGGACAAGACCATGCTAACACACGGCTAATTAGCACTAACAAGACTACCAAGACGACTGGGCCTCAAACTCTGATTGTGGGTGACTCTGCTGTAAACGATGTAAGAAGCATGTGCAGTAAGAACACCAAAATACTCTGCTTTCCGAAGGATACGGTGACTTGGCAGAAAGAATCCTGCATATCGTGGCTGAACATCCTGCAGTGAAACACATCATACTGCACATCGGGACCGATGATGTTGTGAAGAACAGTCTGAAGTGTTGAAAGAGGACTTTAATAATCTGTTGAACACAGTCAGCTCTCTGAATGCTGAGGTGTTTATCAGTGGCCCTATACCGCCAATCCGAAGAGGAGCTGAGAGATTCAGCAGATTGATGGCATTGAACACGTGGCTCTCAACGCCATGTACTGTCCATTCAGTGCATTTCATCGAAAACTTTCACTTTCTGTGGGACCGCAGACATCTTTTTAAGGCAGATGGACTTTGCTTTAACAAGTCAGGAGTAAAATTGTTTAGCTCCAACCTGTTTTACTTTCTGCATCACTCATCTGTTCCCTCTGCCAAGGACAAGAGGAATCTAAACAAGAAGAAGACATAACACAACACGCCAGAAACCTTGAAGGAGAGCCACCTCAACCCCCGCCGGAAGAGAGCTCTGATCACGGGAGACAACTGAGCCAAGAGGAAGAGCCTCCACCTCCCTCACTGAAAACCAACAGTGAGGATTCAACATCTCTACCCCCCCAATCCCCACCTTCAGACACCCTTTCTCCCCTCTCCCCCCTGTTGGACTTCACTGATCACATGGAAGACCTGGTTAGAGCTGGGACCAAATTTACTCCCCGCACCTTCCCTCGCTCCACTCCCATTTTCTCTACCCTAAACCCCCCTCACCGTCCACCTCCACCACTGGCTCTAAGTCCTCCAGGTTTGACACATGTGTCACAAATACAGCGCCCAACCCGTCCTCCCGCTCCGTAATGGTGAAAAAGCCCAGTAAGCTCTGTCTGATATGTGCTGGGTCCAGGCTACAAGGAAAATAGCACTCATGACTCTTCCCAGGACCCAGTGTGCTGGTCGTCTTCTCCATCCCTGTCTTGATAGGTAACAGAAAAAGCATGGTGAATGTGTTAAGAAACAGGAAGCACTCAACATATCCTGCTAATTTAGTATTAATTCCTCGTCAGCTGCAGCCTGTCGAAAAAAGTGGGCCAGATAATGTTTTTAACACACTAAAGTTAGCTTTGTTAAACGTTAGGTCTTTGGCAGGAAAAACATTTTTAATCAATGATTTTATAATAACTCAATCTTAATTTCATGTTTTTAACTGAAACTTGGTTGGACCAAGATAACAGTGCAGCTGTCCTTATCGAGTCTACCCCTCCCAGCTTCAGTTTTATAGTGAAGCTAGAGTCCATAAGAGAGGAGGTGGAGCTGCCATTTTGTTTAACGACTCCCTCCAATGCAAAAAGATGGGAATTTTGCTTCTTTTGAATATGTGGCTCTTCAGCTGAATTCCTCTTCTCAAGCTATTTTTCTAAAAATCTACAAGCCCCCTAAATACTGTGCAAACTTCATTGCTTTTAATTAATATTTTCCATTTAACTCTTTTAACCCTGATTGTAACACTTTAACTTTTATTATATTTTATGTTGCTTTTAAACTTTTTTATATTTCCCTGCATGTGCTATACAAATAAACTTGCTTTGCCTTGCCTTACATTTGAGGAACAACATACAAGCATCAACAAAGCATCAAATACATCACGAGAACTACAACTCACAATACATACTTGTAAGAGCAGCAATAAATACTAGTAAGAGCTAATAGCACATATCGCATCGATGGGGTAAATACCGAGGGAAAGAAGAGTTAACACAAAGTGCAATCAGTAAGATAATTGTAAGGGGAGAGAAGAAGACGAGCACAGGAAGTGCATGTTAGAGGTTAGGAATTAGAGATGTTAAGAGAAAAGTCCGTTAAGACTCTTCAGCTGATCCAGAATGCTGCAGCACGTGTTCTGACAGGAACCAGGAAAAAAGATCATATTTCTCCTGTTTTAGCTTCTTTGCATTGGCTTCCAGTAAAATCCAGAATAGAATTTAAAATCATTCTTCTTACCTACAAAGCTCTTAATGGTCAGGCACCATCTTATCTTAAAGAGCTCATAGTACCTTACTACCCCACCAGAGCACTGCGCTCCCAGAATGCAGGGTTACTTGTGGTTCCTAGAGTCTCCAAAAGTAGACTAGGAGCCAGAGCGTTCAGCTATCAAGCTCCTCTCCTGTGGAACCAGGTTCCAGTTTGGGTTCAGGAGGCAGACACCATCTCCACATTTAAGAGTAGGCTTAAGACTTTCCTCTTTGATAAAGCTTATAGTTAGGCTGGCTCAGGTGAGTCCTGAACCATCCCTTAGTTATGCTGCTATAGGCCTAGACTGCCGGGGGATTTCCCATGATGCACTGAGCTCCTTTCTCCTCTACTTTCTCTCCCTCTGTATGCAACCTCATCCCATTATTGCATGT
>NW_025743071.1:0-3659 GCF_021292245.1 Micropterus dolomieu | reverse complement strand
CCCGATGGATGGACAAACCCCGGTCATCTGATGGATGGACAAACCCCGGTCATCTGATGGATGGACAAACCCCGGTCATCTGATGGATGGACAAACCCCGGCCTCCTGGTTCAAAGTCTGGGTTCTGGCCCTCCCAACCACCCTTTTTGGTTTTTGTTAAATATCATATTCCTACCTGTCATCAACAAACGACACTACAGGGCTTCTGCCACTACATTGAACTAGAACAGTAAAGGGATCCCAGAGCGTTCAAAACTGACGACTATGGCTCTTGACCTTGCGTCCATATGTGACGACTTGGGAGTGAGACCGTGTTATTACCAGCAATACTCGGAGCCAGTCCTGAATGTCCTCTGCAAAATCCTGCCATGGGGCCCTTCTACCTGAATCATGAGCAATGTAAAGAATTTGCCATTGCTGTCACTAATGACACTGATGTGCTCTCACTACAATCCTCCCTCCTTTAAAACAGTCTGTCTCTGTAATAAGCTCAAGAAAAATCCAGTGCAGGTTTGAATGGATCTCTGCGCACAAACTCAGTCCTCATGAAGTCTGTTAAGTCTGGGGGACAATCTGCTGGATCATTTGCTGGATGGCTGCCATCACATCCACAATTTCATCAGGCATTTGCCAAATCACTGCAGTGAACTAAACTAACTAAAAGCAATCACCACAGAAACTCCCCAGTTAGTGACTTACATCAAGAGTTTTCTCCTCTGAAATGCTCTGTGTAAATATGCAGATTAGCTGGTTTTGGTTAATGTAGAATAAATACATAGGTGCAAACAGACCGAGGGTAGTAGCCTTAAAATAAACACTTTCTAAAGGTGTATTATTGAAGTTTTCTTTCCATTAGAGTAAAAGAAGACATGAAAGCAAAATAGACCAAAGAAAAAAGTGTCCTGCCTTTAACAGTAACTTCATAGTTTTGATGGTGGGCTCCTCATTTAATAACTATCCATTCTATTAGTTTGTTGTATGCTGATAGATCTTTACATGATACAGACAGCTCTCCCTCAAATGTTAAACTAAGTCCATGTCTGTCACGATGCCCAGGCCTTGACCCCCTGCCCGAGGCTCCTGGTATGCAAATGAGAGAGTTTAGATTATTTTCCCTTTGGTGTGTTTTGGTTTTTGTGTTGTCTGTCTTTGTTCGTCCCTCTCCTTGTACAGTCAGCGAAGGGGAGGCGTGTCCACGGATCTCGGTCACTCACTCACCTGCTTCCCATCCCTGATCATGCACCTGCTCTTCATCAAGACATCTGCTCAGCCGTCTTATACTGCCTCCAGCCATCCAGTCTCTGCCGGACCCTTGTGTCATTCTGTGTATGCGCTCACACCAGCCAGCTTCATATTGACTAACTTGTTGAAGTTAGTTTGTTATTTTGGCTCCTCTGTAACTTCATTTGTCTCTGTCTCTAGTCACCTGCACCAGCCATCTGGTTGTGATCTCTGGACCCAATCCTCGTCCCCCTGCCTGCCCTTCATCCCCCACCTCTCGGGCCTCAGCTCAAGTTCTCTGCCTGCCTGCTGCCCTTCCCGACTGTGCTTACCATCCACCTCTGTTCACACTAATAAACATCCTAAACTGTTCTCTGGTCTGCTTCTGGGTTCTGTTTAGGAAATCCTGACAATGTCACCATCAGTAATGGTGTGTGTGTGGTAAGTGTAATATAATAGCAACAACAATAATGTATTTAATCAAATAATTTTTGTAGAAAAGTAAAAATGTTGAGAATTAAACAACTGCGTGTGAGAGAGAATTAAAATGTGTCTTGATTAAAAAACTATAAATAATTATGAGAAGGGCCCTTTTTTCCCCACTTGATCCTCTGCCCACCACACTGTCTGTGCATGTCCCTGTACGTTCAGATATGTGCTTTGATATCGACAGTATGATGTGTCAGATGCATCAGGCAGGAGTCCAAGAGAAACTGACTGTTTTCCAACTTATCTTGTGACAGCATCAGGTGCCGGAGTTACTGATCCAGGGTTTATCTGATCTCACTCTGTGAAACAGAAAACCCAGAGTTTCCCTCATCTCAGGGTCAACATATTTTCACTAATCCTGCTTTCTGAAACAGGTTGTTGGGCCCCGTGTTTCAGACGTCTGTGAGTTGTTAGCAGTTCCACAAAAGACATTTCGCCTCATAACTTCACACATGGCTTAATTTCAAAATCTGTTTGAGCCCTGAGGAGAACAGAAAAATCAAAGCTTTGTGTACCACAACTTTGATTCTTCTTCTCTCATCTTCCATTAATCATCTCACGACCCCCCAGATTTATCTTGGGAGGCAAATATGGTTCTTTTAACTTTAGATTTATCTGACAGTCACAGTTCATTTTCATTAGATTTTGTATGATTAACTGCACAAATTAAAATACCTTACACAGCATATTAACTTGTTAAACTTTGCTCCACTTCCACCAGTTGTGACACAATATTTCAACACTCTGGAAGGAGCCATTCTGCCCAAATTAGTACTTTTGGATTAACTAGATTTTGCTGATGATGCTGGAGTAAACATTAAAAAACAGGACTTTTACTTGTACAAGAGGATTTTCAAGAGTAATATTATTATTTATTGTTATTAAATATTATTTCAGTGTTGATGTTTTGACAGTTCTTCTTCATCTTAAACAATATTAACTGAGAGTATTTTGACCCTTGGAGGAAAAAAGCCCACATATACAGACGTGTGGTGCTGGACTCCACAATTTAAAGGGCTGTTTGAGGTTAGGACTTGTGTTTTACGGTCAGTTGTGATAGTTTTAAGGTTAGGGTAAAGGGCTAGAAAATGCATTATGTGAATGACTTGCCCCCAAGACCATGGTGTGTGTGTGTGTGTGTGTGTGTGTGTGTCCTCAGTGAACTGTATCAGTCTCTGCAGTAACTTCCAGCTGCAGCAGTCAGTTCAGTTTCTGTTCAGTCTGACTGAGGGAGGTTTTTGTACGACGCTTTTTCACTGTGTGAACACATACTGACTGTTGACAGTGTTTCCACCCAGACAGTAGTAAACTGCTGCATCTTCAGCCTGAACTCCACTGATGGTCAGAGTGAAGTCAGTCCCAGATCCACTGCCAGAAAAACGAGCTGGAATCCCTGATTCTCGCGTGCTAGCAGTGTAAATGAGGAGTTTAGGAGCTTCTCCATCTCTTTTTTGGTACCAGGATTGACATGGGAAATACGAGTTACAATCCTCATCAACCTTCTGACTGACCCTACAGCTGATGGAGACGGAGGCTCCCAGAGCAGAGCTCACTGCTCCAGGCTGAGTCACTGTGATCTGGCCTCTGGACTCTGAGGATACAGAGACAAACACATAAAGCAGCGTCATGGTTTTGTGGGCTTCATTTCAGAGGGACGGATGTTCATAGAGGAGAGGAGTTTGATTCTCTGGACTTTACCTGTGAAGCAGCAGCAGAGGAGAGTCCAGATGAGGACGGAGACCAAAGTCATGTTTTTGATGAGGAGGATTTCTGTGGCTTCTGTTGTCATGAAGGACAGCTGTCAGTCATCCAGTGTTCAACTCTCAGGACTATAAAGTCTCCCAGAGCACTGGAGCATGGTGCTGCTGATGCAAAGTGGCTCTCTATGGAAATGCTCTGACTGACTCCAACAGGGACTTGGATTACTCTGATGATGCTGCTTCTCAATG
>NW_025743070.1:0-4002 GCF_021292245.1 Micropterus dolomieu | reverse complement strand
GCTCATTCCCGAATTCCTCACTCCTGATGAGACAAAACCGCCACTCGTCAGTGAAGAGCACATTTTCATCCTGTCTGGTCCAGCGAAGGTGGATTTGTGCCGATAGGTGACGACGTTGCCAGTGATGTCTGTAGACTGTATACAACAGGCCTCAACCTATCGCAGACAGTCTGAGCACTGATGGAGGGATTGTTGTTGCCATCCTGTACCTGTCCAGCAGGTGTGATGTTCGGATGTACCGACACTGCGCAGCTGTTGTTTCACGTCGAGGACGATCAGCTGTCCTTCCTGTGTCCCTGGCAAAAAGGAATTTCAAAAAAGTAAAAACAGTCTTGTCAAGCACGTTTTGCATTAGAAAATCAATCTTGTTTTAAGAAGATATAACTTACCTTTTCTTTATAAGATATTACAGCTGATAGTGAGCTAGATTACACTAGTAACAAGTTACAACAATGGTTTGCATGATATCTGGACACAGAAACAAAATTATTTTAAGACTATTTGCACAACTTCTCAATTTAAGAACACTGCAAAAAACGGCCCTTCTAGACACAAGCCAAATATTTTTAAATGGGCTAAGCCATATTTGCTTGGCTAGAATTCTAACATAAACATCTGAAAAAACTGGAATGGACCTTAAAATTAGCACGTCGTGACTACATACAACTATCTAATAGACTGCCCCGCAGATTGATAAATCTACAACATTGATGTTAGTTCATTTCAGTCAGTAGACACATTTAAGTATTTAGTCTTTAAATATGAGATCCAGTTTTTTTAATGTTATTTCAAGAGAAATATATTTCCTAATATTCGGGCCAAGTCAAACATTCTTAGCTTTAATTTTAGTGCATAAACAGTTTAATAATAATCAACTAACCAGGTTAACTTAAAGTCCAAAAACATTTTCATATTGAAAGAATTTGGATTTTTCAATAAGGGAAACAGAGTAAATGTATTTTTAAGAAATGTTTACAAGCTCATTGAGCTTTTAATAAGACATGCTTTATGTCTGTACTGGATCTTTGATTATTCTGTTATTTTCAATTTAGACATTCAGCCTGCAGTTCAACACGTGTCTGAAACAGTTCCAGACGTCACAAGTGAATCCAGGATCTGTGACTGTTCTTCTCTGGACCTCCATGATGCCATCAGACCTGGTTTCAGTGTTAAATAAATATCTGCAAAGTCTTAATACAGAAATCCAGGATTTCCAAACCTTTCCATGTCAGATTAAAACCCTTCAGAGCAGTGTATCTCAGCCCGGGTTGTTGGGGATCACAGTACAGGATTATTTCTATTATACTGATGTTTCCTGAACGTTGCTTTCTTCCTACTGAAATACTGAATACTACTCGGTCTCTGTGTCCTCCAGTCAGCTGGAAAAACTCCTTTGGTTAAACTTTACATCACACTGAGTCTGCAGCCTGTCAGAGGTTCTGAGTAAATGTTGGTTTGTTTGCTTCGATCAGCTGCTGCTCAGATCTGAACTCTGGCTGATAGTCACTGACTCCTTAATCAGTCATTAATTGTTCTTATGTGTAATAAATCAGACAGCAGTGGTGAGTCAACCTCCACGCTGGTATACAATTTAGAAATTAATATCTAACTCTGATTATTGACTGTCATGCTGTAGTTTCTCTAAGTTTGTTGTAGTGTCGCCCTCTAGTGTCTTAAACCTTAATGATCTATATTGTCTGTTTCAGTAGACCTGCGCGCGCGCACACACACACATACGTTTTTATTACATCGTGGGGACCACTTTCAGGACCAGACTGGCAGGTACCTGGTGGGATCCACCCTTTCTGAAGGGTCTAGAGAGATAGTTTTTCATTATAAATTTTTGTGAACACAAAAATGACTTGAAATATCAATAACTCTTCATAAGTTATCAAACCCGAATTTTGTTCCCCCCTGGGGACCATTGACTGGCAGCAGCCTGATGGGGTCCACCCTTTCTGAAGGGTCTAGAGATATAATCTGAACTGTTAAATACATTACAAATGTATATGAACACAAAAATGACTTGAAACATCAATAACTCTTTCAAAAATTGTAAACCTGAATTTTGCTCCCCATGGGGACCAGTCATGTTAGGCACTAAACAATTCAATCAATTCACCCTGAATATAATAATCCAGGCTGCCAGATGCCAGATTCTTCAAAAAGAGATCAGATTGTGAATATAAGTAAAGTTTAAAATATAATTGTTGGGTAAACATACGTTAAAGCAGTTGATAAACATGATGGGTTATTTTTTAAACTTTACTTCACGGGAAATCACGAAACGTAAAATGTGAAACTTGGTGATTGTGATGCAGCGCATGTTAAATGTATTATAACCAATGTGCTGCAAATACTCCAACCACTGTATTGTTACCAATCTACAATAAATCATCAACCAATGTTCTATAATTTATCAAAAAAAAAAAAAATGACTCAGTAGGCAAATTAGGCTGTCAATCAGTGTGGATGTGTTGTGAATTATTTTGGAGCATTATAGCCTAAATTGTTATCATTAATTACTAGAGCAATGGTGGTCTACATTGTCATCATTTAAAGTGTTATTTTATAGTGTAAAGTTTAACTACTGAGTGTTTAATGGGTGTGTTCAAACTCATATTTTATTCTTATACGCTGTGTGTTTATCATATATTATTCTTATTCTCTGTGAACGTGTGCTTTTTAATGAGCCTACATGAGCAGAGAAGCTGCTCAGGCCGCGCAGGCAAAACCTAGCCAACCGTAACCCACTCATTAGAAGCAAGGCACGTGCAGTAAGTCACGTACGCCAGGGCTGAGATCATCGCGAACTGAAGCCAAGAATGAGATCATGACATGTTGTGATTTATGGCACCTGGTACGGCTAGGTACTGCATGAAACCAAGCTTTGCGCTGCCGAAAGTTAACTTGTATGAGACCAAGCACTCTCATGGTTGGCATTGTTAAATCATGTAATTGTTCATTGAATCACGTTATACATGTATGAAATATGTTATTCCTTATCAATTCTTTTAAAAAATACGATTGTAAGTGTTTAAGTTTTAATGGTGTCAAACTATGCCTGTATAACTTTAAAAAAGACGGTGGGACTGAAGTTGAAACATATTGGTGGATTTTCTAATCCAGTAATGTAAAAAATATAAAGAGAGATAAATGGTAACAATAATTACATATAATAACAGCTAAAAAGTGGAAATTGTAACATTAATGAAAGGGTTAATTTGGTAAAACAGTACAAGAAAAAGGCCACTAGATGGCAGTAGAGGATAAGAAATCCACCAAAGGGGAGGAATGGTCAGAGAACACCATAGGTGGAGTTAAGGAGTAACGCCCACCTAGAAGGAGGAGATAAGGAGGAGTTAAGATGTAACGCCCACCTGAAAGGAGGGACAAGGTGGAGCTTATGGTGAATATAAGGCGATGTTCGCTGGCCACCAACTCGGTTCCATCCTGAGACCTGCAGGGATGTTGCTCGGGTTTATCTGTCCTTTATTGGAATAAACTCTTTTGCACCGACTCTTGACCGTCTCCAGTGAAGTTTTTGACTACGCCGTCTTTTGACTAAAGAAGAAATCTACTAGAGTAATTTTATTGAGTTTATTACGTTGGTTAGGGTAGGGACCAGGTCTTTTACTGGCCCGGCCGGTCCTTATTTCCGACCCGACAGATGGAGCAAGTCAACTGGGCCTAACCTCAGTTTGCTAGAGTCTCTAGACTGCTTGGCAAAGCTGCTGCATGAAGCAGCAAATCCTCCTGATTTAACCTCATTCTAGTTCGTTTATCGAGTTTAGTATTGTGGTCAGTTGCTGTGTGTGGTCATTGTTACAAGTGTCTGCAAGTAGTAGACTGGACTCTATACTTTCCAAATGCTTAGTGCAGTTCTGAACTTCAGTGCAGAACACTGTGGGATCTTAATTATTACTTTTTTGGCATTTCCACAAACTAAATAACCTCCCATTATAAATTAGCTTAGTGCACAGTTGAGTCATTATATTATAA
>NW_025743069.1:0-4702 GCF_021292245.1 Micropterus dolomieu | reverse complement strand
AATGGTAGTAGTAGTATTGTCAGTAGTATTCCTACCGTAGGCCTGTGTAGCGACAGTAGTAGTATCAATGGTAGTAGTAGTATTGTTAGTAGTATTCCTACCGTAGGCCTGTGTAGCGACAGTAGTAGTATCAATGGTAGTAGTAGTATTGTTAGTAGTATTCCTACCGTAGGCCTGTGTAGCGACAGTAGTAGTATCAATGGTAGTAGTAGTATTGTCAGTAGTATTCCTACCGTAGGCCTGTGTAGCGACAGTAGTAGTATCAATGGTAGTAGTAGTATTGTCAGTAGTATTCCTACCGTAGGCCTGTGTAGCGACAGTAGTAGTATCAATGGTAGTAGTAGTATTGTCAGTAGTATTCCTACCGTAGGCCTGTGTAGCGACAGTAGTAGTATCAATGGTAGTAGTAGTATTGTCAGTAGTATTCCTACCGTAGGCCTGTGTAGTAACTTTTCCAATTGTGACTCTGCGTTCAGAGAAAAACAACAAAACAAGTATTAAAACTAAAACAGAAACAGTTGGAAACTTTAAAAGATTTCACGGAGTGTTCCTTTAAGCTTCGCTCCTGAGGCTCCAAGTTTTCTATACTTTGTACAGTTATACAGCGAAATACTACCAATCCGGAGGTCCCTGAGGTGACGCTGCTGAAGAGGCGTTCACTGTCTGCTAAACTTCTGCGTCCAAAGCTTCAGTTTTTTCCCTGTTTATAGCTCCGGGGGGGAACTGACTCTCTGACCCTGACAGCGTGAGAGCCGGGCTCAAACTTCCTGAGCTGCAGACTCTCCTCCATCTTAGTCAGAAGCTCGTAGCTCCGACTGCCTTCTGCTGCCTCCTCCAGTCACTCACACTCAGCAGAGCATCTGCCTAAAGCCTCAAAATCCTTGAGAAAAACTTCACATCCCTCCTCGGCTGAGTCTTCCCTCTTCACTTCCCTTAATTAACTCTGGAGCACAGAGCAATAAAATCAAATCTTCCCTCCTCCTTCATTCTCAAATCCTGCAGCAACAACTTGTGCTAAGTTGACATGTTGAGCTCGTTAGCAAACAGCTGCTTACTTCCACCTACAGCAGCAACATGATGGCTCATGTGGAGTCGTGTTTGCGTCACCTGATGGAGGCGAGTCTCTCTGTTAGCTCTGTGTTTGGTCTCCACCAGCTATCGAGGGAAATCTGGCTCTTTAGCCGCTAAATGCTCCACTACGTTCACCAGCTCATCTACAGCAGCTTTTTAAAGCTTATTCTCTGAAAACGACGCCATGTGGGCGCCGAGAGTGAACCAGAAGATCTACTGATGGACTCCAGCCGGTCCAGAACTCAGCTGCCAGGCTTGTAACCAGAACAAAGAAATACGACCACATCACCCTCTTTTAGCTTCGTCACACTGGCTCTCAGTATGTTTTAGAATTGACTTTGAAGTAACTTGTTTTTGCAAAGTGCTCTACAAATAAAGATTATTATTATCATTACTGTTATAAAGTTCTGAGTCCGACAGATAAACAACACGTCCTCGTACCATCGGTAGATTGTCCCAAAACAACATGTAAAATAGTTGGCATGAACCAGTCACAGTCTAATTAATGTACGAAGCCACTCCACAGGTTTGAATGGAGAGCAGCAAGCCAGATTTGGTCCTATATAGTGTCACTACATGGCTACCTCCTATTGGCACCAGGGTCTACTGCGCACGATTAGAATGGTTTAATGACGTAAAGCGATGGCAGAAATTCTGGTAGCTGCGGCAACAGAAAGTGGCTCAGTGTGTTCGTCTGACTCGGATGGTGACTCTGTTCAATCAGCCCGCCTACAGGGCTCACCTGCCAAACACCAACGCAGCGTCACTGATGGCACAATAGGTTTTGTTAGATTCCAAGATTAGATGATAAAACTTTTTTAATCTCCAATGGGGAAACTCGACTGCCACCAGTTCACATCACACAGCATTCAATGGAAAGAGTAAAGACAACCGGTGTGTACACACAGGACAAGAAGTAAAAAACTCTTTATGTACACGAGGGCTGGGCCCGCTGCAACACATTAATGAATTAACGCCAACAATTATTTTATCGGACGTTAACAGTTGTTATTTTATTATTATTAGTTTGAAAGTGCGTTGCTCACTGGCTCTGAACACACATCCAGTCAAACCCTGGCTCACAGGAGGGGCGGGATGTTGATCAGCCCGCAAATCAGCCACCCAAACAAGCAGCGGCGGGAGGTTTCAGCAGACTACGCTGGATGCAGCGAGTGGGAGAACTGATCCTTCGCTAAGCCACGCCCCCCTTAGTTACTGTTGATAAGTCCGACAAACTGCCTGCGCTGCCTCCGTCAGTTACTGCGCTCCCCGGAGAAATATTGTCAAATGTGTTGGAAAAAGCAAATCTCAGAAAGAAGCAGTTTTTCAGTTGCATTATAAATTTGAAGGTTGTATTCAGAGTCAAACTGACTCAAACGGACATGGAACAAGATGAAAGATAAATCCTACCAATCACACAGTACAAGTGAACCACCGCATCCCCCGACAACTGAGACAAAAGACAACGATATTAAGGATCGGCAGTGTTCCTGTACAGCTGGTCGGCCTCTGTTCATTGTTACAGTCATTAAAAAGCAGAACAGCAGGACTTTATTACGTTACGTTCAATAGGAAGTTAGCCAGCGTGAGCTAACTAGCATCACATTAGGAACAATCCACAGCCGACATGTTTCTGGATTTATTTCAGGTTTAGGGAAGAGAATAAATCGTCCATCTCCTTTCAGCCTCTCTGGGTAGCTGCTGTAACTATTACAAGATGCCTCTGGAAAAAGCTAGAAAACGACTCTTTCTGCATTAGAGTGACCCGAGCGCAGCCATGAAAGTGTCGAACCTCAGTTAGAGAGAGTCCTATACTGCGCTGTGATTGGCCAGCTGTGTATTTGGGGTGTGTCTTAGCGAAGACTCAATTAAGACAGCGTTCCCGCGAGTAAACGGCAGGCGACCCATGGAGAGTAACCATGGTAACAGCTTCTGTGCACTACACAGCTGTAGCCTATTTAACTTCAGTTAAAATTACAGGCTACATAACTTCACCTGAGAGGCCTTCATCTGGTTTTGCGGGGACGCTCTGCCGTGTGAATTCCCTCCTGCTGATGTCCTGTTTGGTTAAACAGTAATAGATTCTGGAAACTCAAACAGCGAGGATCAGTCTCTCTGCCAATGATCTGTGCTGTAGGTCGCGTACAAAAAGTTCAAGACAATTCAACTTGCGTGAGCGTGAGGCGAGCGTGAGGCGAGCGTGAGGCGAGCAATTCAGCTGTTCAGATACCTCTTCAGAAAACTGGACTCTGATGGGAACTCGTTTTAACGAGCTAGATAAAAGGTAACGGCCTGACAGCTTTGGTTTAATATTTGATTTGATCACATTAATGTTTAAGTTGAGATTTACAATAAATATTTTATTGCTGCTGTGTAAAGGGAACACTGCTGGGGAAAAGCTCCTTATTTGTTTAAAGTGTTTGCAAACCACATGTTATTACACTTGTATATGAACAAGTAAAAATATACACTTGTATGTATAGTTACACACACACATACAAATATATATATATATATATACACACATACATATACACACACATATATATACATATATATGTGTGTGTATATATATATATACACACACACACACATACACACACACATACACACATACACACACATATATATACATATATATTCATTTAGCTGATGCTTTTATCCAAAGCGACTTACAATTGCCAATTATGTCAGAGGTCACGCCTCTAGAGCAACTTATCCAATGTATACACTCACCTAAAGGATTATTAGGAACACCTGTTCAATTTCTCATTAATGCAATTATCTAATCAACCAATCACATGGCAGTTGCTTCAATGCATTTAGGGGTTTGGTCCTGGTCAAGACAATCTCCTGAACTCCAAACTGAATGTCAGAATGGGAAAGAAAGGTGATTTAAGCAATTTTGAGCGCGGCACGGTTGTTGGTGCCTGACGGGCCGGTCTGAGTATTTCACAATCTGCTCAGTTACTGGGATTTTCACGCACAACCATTTCTAGGGTTTACAAAGAATGGTGTGAAAAGCGAAAAACATCCAGTATGCGGCAGTCCTGTGGGCGAAAATGCCTCGTTGATGCTAGAGGTCAGAGGAGAACGGGCCGACCGATTCAAGCTGATGGATGAACTTTGACTGAAATAACCGCTCGTTACAACCGAGGTATGCGGCAAAGCATTTGTGAAGCCACAACATGCACAACCTTGAGGCGGACGGGCTACAACAGCAGAAGACCCCACCGGGTACCACTCATCTCCACTACAAATAGGAAAAAGAGGCTACAATTTGCAAGAGCTCACCAAAATTGGACAGTTGAAGACTGGAAAAATGTCGCCCGGTCTTATGAGTCTCGATTTCTGTTGAGACATTCAGATGGTAGAGTCAGAATTTGGCGTAAACAGAATGAGAACATGGATCCATCATGCCTTGTTACCACTGTGCAGGCTGGTGGTGGTGGTGTAACGGTGTGGGGGATGTTTTCTTGGCACACTTTAGGCCCCTTAGTGCCAATTGGGCATGGTTTAAATGCCACGGCCTACCTGAGCATTGTTTCTGACCATGTCCATCCCTTTATGGCCACCATGTACCCATCCTCTGATGGCTACTTCCAGCAGGATAATGCACCGTGTCACAAAG
>NW_025743068.1:0-1602 GCF_021292245.1 Micropterus dolomieu | reverse complement strand
ATTGGCGTTCAAAATGGCTTCTTTCGCCACTTGCATAGCGTTGGACATTGCATCCAATTCTTTTTGAGTTTGGCTATTTTCATGGAGCTCTGCTAGTTGTTTTTTCTCATATTGTCTAGCGTACCTTTGCAGTTGGAGATCTATTCCTTCCAGTTGTTGAATGACTGCATCCAAGTCCACTTTGATTTCTTGGTCAGATATATCTGCATGTTCTTGGCTGACGTCCATGCCCAGATTGTCAAAGAACTTCTCAGAAGGGACCGTTTCCTCGATGCAGCTCATTTTTCTTCTCTCTTAACGACTGTGTTAACCACCGCTTGTTTTTCTGGGCTCTGTACACGAAGCTCAGTTGTAAATGATTGATTAGACTGAGGAGCTGAAGTTTCAGAATGTGTTCACTCTGTGGCTTTGATCTTCAGAATGTGGAAGCAGGCAGTGACATCACTTTCCCCTCAGAACGGTGTTTATGACATCATCAACATTATGACATCGTCTAAATTCTGATCGATAAAGTACAGGAAGTGAGGGAACCTTTCACACAGCATGGTGTTTATGAAATGGTAAAAAGACAGAGGATCAAGTCTGAATCTACACATTTTTATACACAGAACATATCTTCCTGTTGTCTACGTCTTCTCGCATAAGAAGCAATCAGTCGCTCCCAAAATCTGGCAGCAATACTGTTTTTCCACTGTTTGGACACAAACATCCTCTCGCATTAACCCTTTCTGGTCTGCCCTGTCCAAACCTGGGCCAACGTCCCAGAGAAGTTCACACATCCTAGCAACGATTTTGATGCAGCTGATAACATTAATATCTTGCAAGTATTGATTTATAATTTACTGGGGCTATGCTGAAGTTTGTCTGCAGAGGAGATGCTGGATCATCAGCCAGCACACAGCTGAAACACAGAAGGTTTTAGAAAGTCACACAGACCCAGGTGAAATACAGGCAGCCTCAGCCAGTAAAAGCACAGCCAGAGATGTACAGGCAGCATCAGATACAAGCAGCTCAGACCCTAATGGAGGACTGAGTTAATGCTTAGCAAGGGAAGCTGGTGAGGCACATACTGACACATTTCATAAATCAAAAATGTAATGAGGGGATCTGTGCCCCAGTAGAGCTTTATGTCAAGCAACGCCCCTGAGCAAAACCACATAAACTCAATAATATCTATGGAAAAATAAATAATATTCCTGACATCAAAGTAATGAGTGAAGAAGATATGACCCTAGTAGATTTCAGGAAAAGGTCTAAAATGTTAAATATGTGTGAAATATTAATGCGACTCTGTGATGTGTATTAGGACCCAAAAGAATAAACACACAATTTAGTTTCTTTATTTAGATTTTCAATTAGACATTTAATCATTCAAATCCAAATATGCTTTATGTCAGAGTCACAATGTGATATATGAAATCATGATCACAATGATGCAGACTGTAGACACAAAAACAACCAACACACACACACACACACACACACACACACGCACGCACGCACACACGCACACACGCACACACCCTCTGTCTATAGATTTTTTTGTCTCACTCATGACCAGCCTCAGGCCCGTTCAGGTTCCTGTGTGAAACTTTATACAAA
>NW_025743067.1:0-10515 GCF_021292245.1 Micropterus dolomieu | reverse complement strand
CACGCCTCGAACACGTCCCATTTCGGCTCATCTGTTATCTTTCCCTCTGATTCGTTTTTTCACATGACCTGTGACAGACATGGAAGAACATGCTTACCTTAAACCATGGACCAGGAGTGCATTCTCAACCCCTCAGACAGCGATCAGGCTGAATGATGTCTGAATGATATCTGAAACGTCTTTCCATTTTAAGTTTTCTTGGGGCTCTATCCGCAGCAGAGCACATGAAGAGACGGTTCCCCAACACAGAGTCTCAACTTCCCTGGTTCTACGAAGTTCCAGAACACAAAGAGACAGCTCACCTGCGTCTCCTGCTTACCTTCCGCCGGCTGACTCCGATCCATCGTTCTCATCCATCCATCAATCCATCCCTCCCCTCAACCCTCTATACCTCACCTTTCCATTCCCTCATCCGTCACTCTTATCTCTTCATCCCCACTTCCCACGACCCCTCACTCTTCTTCCTCACCCCTTCATCCCTCCCTCCGGATCCCTAGCACATTCTCGCATAGAATCTCGGCACTACTCCATCCGTCTCATACAATGAAATATCCTAAATCCATATCATGTTGGCGTGGTCTTTGAATCACCTGGTTTGAGAGGTAAGTACAGCTGTGTATCATCAGCATAACAGTGGTATATTATAGATTCTGTAAATGTTGGGAAATGTAAATTTATTGCCTAATGTGAAAACTGTGTAGTCTGTCGTTTAGAATACTGTAGCATTTGACTTTCAGCACTTTTAAGGGGATTTCAAAGATACACATCTTTTATCTTCTTTTGCTGTTATGCTAAATTTGAATATTGTCATTTTGACATCATGTCTGATTCTCAGAATGAGTGAATTGCAGTTTTTAGTGATTGCTTTGGTACTATTATCGCAAGTATGTGGTAAAATTTCACAACGCTTAGTTTTTTTCTGTCACTGTGGTTCTATTCACACATGTATGTGTAATATTTCTCCACTCAGTACAAAAAACACAGCAGATCACCAAAAAAGACTTTTATCACATATGTATTGTTTCATTTGCCTGATGCGTTCAGATTCAAAACTTCAGAATCACTTATCATAAGGCTTAATATATTTACTGTATGTGACTTCAGTGGGATTCAAACCCACAACCTTAGTGTTGGTAGCTTTACAACAAACAGAGCCACAAAGGACCACTGCAATGACTTCAGCATGTACATGACAGTTAAAAATAGACTGTAAGGACTTTGAATCACCTGGGCTGGTATTTATCAAGCTTCTCAAAGTGCCATTTTAGTCTTAAGTGCTGAGAATTCATGAAATTTACTCCTACTTTTAAACTTAAGAATAAAAGCAAGTTATCAAATTTCTCAAAGCTAAGAATCACTCTTACTCTCCCAGTTATTTAAGACAGCTTGAGAGGTCTCTCAAGTGGTTAGGAGTTGCCATTAGGGCTTGTGATTGCGCTGTGGAGACAGAGACATGCGGAGAGGAGAGGAAGAATTCTGACGACGGGCAGTTAGTAAGGTGGGATCGGACAGCGCAGGCATAATCCTTGTCAGCGAGTTGGTGAGGGAAGTCATCTCACCACTGACTTTACGCAGTAATGCGTTTTCATTTAAATTGAAGGTGGAGATGACACTTTGTCTATTTGCCCCACTGTTATGAGTCAAATGCACATATATTGTACACCACAACAAACACATCAATGCTGATGATTTTGGCCAGTCACAACCATCAATAAGCCGAATACTCATGGAAACAATTATAGCACTTAGGCTATAGCTCCACACACTGTCATGCCTTTCATCGACTTCCCAACAACACCCCCCGTAATCCGACAGAATCAAACACAGTTCGTATAGTCGGCAATACAGGAATGCATTTGATGGCGCTCATATAAAGATAAACTTTGTTTTATCTTTCATTTATTAATGTGTAAGCCTATATCATAATGTGTAGGTGTCCTGTCCTCCATACATGACTGACTAACTAAATCACCTGTTCCCCCTCCTTCTTCTTCTCTGGCCCCTTTGCCAACTGGCAACAACAAGGTACCATCTACTGCCACTGACGCCCCCTTTTGGAAGGTATATAGCCATGCTTCTATAACTCCAGTCCACATTGGGAGGCCGGCTTGTCACATCGCTGCCTCATGCATCCCTAAAATCCCTGTATTGACTTTGCATAGGCCTGTTAAACGAGACAGACACATTCGTTTCAGCAATAGTAATAACTTAATTAGGATACAAGCTTTATCCTCGCCTCAGGTCGTTACGTCTGCTCTACCACAGTATAGATCACTAGAGTTGGCTCCTCTTAATGTTAGATCCCTCTCAAACAAAACTTTCATTTTAAATGATTTAATCTTTTCTTCTGACTTAGACTTTATGTTTCTGACTGAATCTTGGCTATGTCCTGGTGATCACAGTCAGCTTATTGAATTATGCCCCCCAGATTATGACTATTTTAGACGCCCCAAGGAAAGAGTGGCCGTGGGGGTGGCATTGTGGCTGTTTTTAGAAAGCACTTTAAATGCACTCAAACTCTGTGTAACGATTACTCTTCCTTTGAAGTGCTCTTATTCAAACTTGGTGGCCCCCCACCGGTCCTAATTGCTGTCATCTACCACTTCCCCCAATCCAGCCGGTCCCTTCATGCTGGAATTCCCTGAATTTTTATCTGATCTTGTTTTATATGAGGACAGAATCCTTATTTGTGGAGATTTTAATTTTCACGTTTCACTTCAAATCTCCCTGCTCTTGATTTTTTAAGTGTCATTCATTCTTTTAATTGTACTCAACATGTGTCAGGCAAAACTCATCACTATGGCCACACTTTAGACTTGGTCCTTAGCTTGGGTGTGAAGATATCCGCTGTAGAAATTAAGGACATCTTTATATCTGTTCATCAGGTCATTCATTTTCACTGTGAACTACAGGCTGCTAGTGTTGTCCAGTCTTTATCAAAACAAACCCACAGTGTAAATGAGCAGAGCGCCTCTAAGTTTGGGGCCCTCTTGAGTTCATTTAGCAATGTGCCCCCTGACATCTCCTCCACTAATGATATTGTCAACTATTTTAATTCCCCCTGTTCCTTAACCCTCTGAAAAACAAACAACACTTAAAATCTGCAAAGCAACCCTGGTTAAATGCAGATATCAGAAACTGCAAACGGGAATGCAGAAAAACCGAACGCAGATGGAAAAAAATCAGGTCTCCAGGTCCATTTCACAGCCATGAAAGAGTTACTATCTTCATACAATAGGTTGGTAAAAGAGCTCACCATTTCTCAAATCTTATTGCTGTCCACCAGCACAATCCTAGTTTTCTTTAGAAGACTCTCGATCTGTTGGTGAACCCTGCCTCTCCCTGTGCCTCTGCTGATTGTGATGCAGATTGTGAGATATTTTTAACACACTTTGTCAGTAAGGTGGAATTATTAAGAGCCAGTATTAGCCCAAACCCTGCCTTTTTAAATGTTGTGCACCCTACCCAGGAGTTCCTTTTCTTCTATTACCATGGCAGAACTTATGGAAATTATGCTAAAGATGAAGCCTTCCTCTAGCTCTCTTGATCTGATTCCTGCAAAGTTTTTAATAGAAGTTTTGAATTATATTAGCCCACACCTGCTTTTAATTTTTAACAGCTCATTATCTACTGGCTGTATCCTGGTCTACTTCAAGACAGCATGTGTACAACCTGTCTTAAAGAAACCTAGCCTTGACCCCAACATCCTTGATAACTACAATCTCTAAACTGCCTTTTCTTTCAAAAACCCTTGAAAAGATAGTTTCTAAGCAGCTCCTTGCTGTAATGGAAAATACTTGTATTCCGGTACTTTTACCGGAATGCATATCCAGATTTTATCTGAGCTGCCACTCGTTTTACTAATGCTGCCCTACCGTTCTTCTCACATTGTTTGCTTGTCTTATCTTCCTTACCTCCTACTGAACATATTTGTTATACTTTATTGTGATCCTTGTTCTTATATTCTGTATTTTATCCCCCTGTATCTTTTACCCACGTGGTTATTTGTTTTTGTATTTTATGTGTGATTTGTTGTGAAGCACTTTGTTTGATTAGTGCTATATAAATAAAGTTTATTATCATCATCTTGAAAATTCTTTATTGTTAAGTGTGTTTAATATAAAGTCCTCTTAGGAATTTCACCATTCAATGTGAATTTATCTGAGAATATTCTTAAAGAAGGAAATCTATTCAGTGATTGGTCCTTGGCAACATCGTCATCCAAAATCCTGTTTGCGGAACAGCAAAGTTTCGTAAATCAGCACTAAGACTGACACTTAAGATTTTGTCCTACACTGTTAGACATTTCAAAGGCTTTTCAGATTTTACAGTAACATGTTAATTCTGTAATTCAGAATACAGTACTGTTGTAATATTTTTTATATTATTTATATATTATTTATTCATTCATTCATTCTTTTTAAACCTACACAAGCACTAATGATTTAACCCAGACAGACAGAGTAATTACAAAATTTCAAATTCTTTATTTAAACATCTGTAATACTTAATGCACCTTACAAGAAATGTTATTTTGATAAAGTTATTTAAAATAAAAGAAATTACATGTATAAACCTTACCTCAATTATAAGTGCATTCAATGTTACTGTCAAAACACAATGCAGAAAGTACTGTGCAGAAGTATCTGCACGGCATACAGAAGTCTAGTCATGTAACTTAATACAAACCACACGCTTTCTCCGCTGCACATTTCTGGCAAGCAGTCTGTTGTTCACAGCTTGTTCAGGGATGGAAGGCTCCCCTGAAGGTAAAGAAATTTGTGCATAAATTAAGTTTTTACACTGATAGAGTTGATAAAATATATCAATATCACATCCTGCAAAATGATCATACAGTGATATCAGCTTTCCTCTAAAACTCTAAAATCAATAAAAACTGAATATTGTAGCCTGTGAAGTAGAATTAATTGCAGGGCAGTTAGGTGTCCTAATAAACTGGCAACTGTGCTGTGTACTGTGTACATGTCCTGTTGAAAAAAGTGTCTCACCTAATCCAAGTTCTTCTACTCAAACTCTGTTAGCTGGTGGACAAAGGATGACACAGTTGTTGATGACTGCATCTTCCGCTTCACCATTTCTCCTGTCCTAGGACTCACTCCAGTTTTTGCGGTGCATTTGGTTCCATCACCTGGGTTTATCCTCATGAAGAATCTTTAGAGAAGAGAGAATTTCTTTTACAACAACAAATATTTTCCATTCTTATGTAAAGTTAGTATTAACTGCAAAAGGTTTGCCTAGAAACTGAGCCACTGCAACTAATGTAAGGAAAACTACTTAATTCATTTTTACATCTTGAGGACAATGAGATATTTTAATTTGTTTTGTATTCTATGGTGTCACTACAATAAAACATGAACATGTATCATATTCACTTTTATGTTAGTTGTAAGATGTACTGCATATTTAGAATAGGCCTATGTTAGTTTGCTTTCTGATATGTTTCTCCTGTAGATCAACTTTCTGTAATATCATCCCTGCTGAGTCAACACTGGTACCACAGATAGCTTCTCTCATTGACCAGGCTTCTGTTTGATTAACGTTAACATTACTGTAGCTAGTCTAGCAAAAACGTTACATAACTGTTATAAGTCTCATAACAACATAGCGTAACTAAGTGTAACTGTAATTCAGTGCTGCAACAAAGACTACATGGTGCCTTTTAAAAGCATCAGGTAAACAAATGAACATTCACTTAAAAAGCGGCCTTTTTAGTGACAGTATGTATGTGAGCACAAAGACACTTGAGCAGCAGGTATGCTAAAAAGCTTTCTTTCCCTCGCTGTGTCTCTGCAGTGCAGCAGGTGCAAGAAGTGGAAAAAAAACAAATGGAGTTTAACTTATATGGACTCTAAATGAGCCGAGTGGAGTGGATTTGAAGGCAATATCTACATATTTATTTAATTGATTACAGCTAGGTTGGTCAGAATATAGAAAATATAATAAATATCATAAAGTAATTTAGTTTAGGCTTTGCCTTGGTGAGTAGACCTGCAAAAAAAAAATCCCTATTGTTTGAAGAAAACAAAACAGCCCACATTTCCTTAGACCTGTAGACTACTGACCTCAGAATCAGCTGCCCTGCCAATCTCCTGCTTCTCTCTCTTTCGTAAAATACAATAGCATTAACAGGGACACTGACATTTAGTTTTCACTGACAACAACATTCTGTGGAGACTGATATTGTTAGAGAAATAGGCTACTAGAGACAGGCAATATTAATGGCACTCACATTTCAACACGAGTGTTTTCCATAGCCAACTAAAATATCCCCTTTCCTTTATCTCAAGTAAATGTAGCTTAAGTTCAGCAATTAACAGTCACAAACAACAACTTGTTTCACTCTGTGGCCCCATCCACACTACTCCGTTTCAGTTTACAACTGGAGAATTAAAATGAATACGATCTCCGTCCACAACAGCATTATATCTGCGTTTTAGAGTTGATCTTCTCCGTTTTCAATCTTCCTTCACCATGTCTGTGTCTCTGTGTGTAGGAACGTTGCCGGGCAGCTCAGCAGAGCAGCAATGAAAGGCAGCCTCCCTCAGGGTCTATGGAATCAGATTTGTGCCATTTTAGTAAAACAAAACTTCTCAGATATCAAACAAAAATATGAATTTGAGAGAGAATAAAGATTTGTCGGGTCTTATTTAACACCCGACAGTCAGAGGGGATCTCCAACCAAATTTTGATTAGGGCCCCTGAAGGCCTAGGGCCGGCTCTGTTTATAGCTCCCTCTGCCGCTTTCTCACTGATCAGAATTTTGCTCTCCCTGTCTGCTTTGCGCTCACGCAGCCAGCTCTCTCCTTTGCGCTGCCTGACTGCAGTTCTGATACAAACGTCTCGCATGGGCGGGCTTTTCCAGGGGTACACAGACAGCTATAGACAGCTTTGGAACCATTGGAACTCGATTGCTACAAGATTAAAAAGTGTAAGTATATCATATATTTTGTTTAAAGTAGGCGTTTGTTGTTTTGTTTTAAGTTAAGTTAGAAGTAAAGATATGACTTGCTTAGCTTTTACCTAACCAATTACATTAGCTAACGATTGCTAGCTAAAACGTTAGCCTGACTGTGTGTGCGCGTGCAGACGCGCTTGTGTGTGCCAGCCAGCCAAACAGATGCGTGTAAGTGCATGGATGTTAGCATTTCTTCATAAGCAGCCAATTTGCCTTCTCTCTGTAGAACAATGTAACATTGTTGTACCTGACCCAAGCAGACCTACAATGCAGTCCCAGGTAGTCCAGGAAATGGTCAGCCAGTACACCACAATGACTAATGCCGCAAAGTCCCAGCCCGATTTGCAGACATTTTCAATTTACAAGATTTGCTTTCTTTGTATTCAATTCCAATGCCATTTAAAAAGAAAACCATTGGATTATTGATGGTTTTCTACTGAAATCCAAATACATGTAGCAGTATATAATAATTTCACTGGCTGTTGTAGTATTAGCGTTTCAGGATCTTGTAATAAAATGTGTTTAGACAGCAAGGTTACTTTGTGCTGACATGGCAATGTCTGCCTGCAGGAGCGAGTACGGGAAGAAATCTTGCAGAGGATTCAAGCAAGATTCAGCTTGATACTCAGGAATGAATCTCTAGATTTTGATTATCTCCTGGACGTAGCTCAACAAGAGCTTTCCTTGGCTACAATGGCATCACATCACCTTAACCTCCCACTGGAGCTCATTAACAGTCTACAGGAGTTGATCAACACCCTTAGCATGTCTGTTCAATCTGCTGAAGCAGCATCAGTTAATGTGTCAGACATTGTAACAGCCACTGTGGGGAAGCTGGGACAGCCACGCCTGGAAATTGATGCTGATGATCTTAAGTCTCCTTTCCACTGCACTTCCCTTAGAACAGTTAGAAAGTTGTATGGTGTTTCAAGAAGAAATCTTAACAGGCGGATGAAAGAACATGACCTCTGTTCATGGATGCTATTCCGAAATATCTGATGATGAACTTGATCATGTTGTAAGATCCATAAAATCAAGAATGCCCAATGCTGGCAATAGAATGGTGAAAGGAGAGCTATTAGCCAGAGGCTATCGTATACAGTGACATAGGGTGAAGGCTACTATGCACCGGGTGGATGGAGCTTTTGGCCATGATGATACGACTCTTGATATTTTAATGCAATAGTGGAGACCATTAAGTGTGTGAGTTTTCTCTGTGGTTTTGGTAGCCACTGTGTTGATGGCCAATGCCAGTTTTTCTTTTGCTATAGAGAAGTCGTTGATGCAGCCAGTGTCCATCCAGTGTCCATGAAGGTGGCCTTTTTTGTTCCCTGGAATTAATTTGTTCAGTGGAAATATTAAGTGAGGAATTTGCATTTGAGCATTGTAGTTGTACTTCCCTAAATAATTTAAATCAAATGGATCAGCAATATTCACGCAATGAATACAGTTTATCCTTAAGAACAACAAAAGATAGATACAGAAGGATGATGAATAAACCAGTAAGATGTTTAACAGCTTCAGTGCTCCTTAGCAAAAATTGTACAAGGCTATGAACATCATTCTTACAAGATATTTCCTCACTTGATGTTTGGATGATGGTGGTGCAGAGTGCTGTCTCACATAGGTCCAAAATCTCCCATCGGTATTCAGCTGGGTTGAATGACTCAAGGCCATTGCATATGATAATCTACACACATAATTTAGTCCTAATCCCCAATCATATGTCTGAAAAAATATGTACTTTCTTCTCCTCAGATTTAATATTGTAATATTTGGAGGGATTGGTGGTTTCTCAAGAAGAGATTGTTGAAGAAAACAAAAAGTGTCACAGTGATGCGACCTAATGATATAGAATTCTGTCTCCCCAATCCTTTATACATAGTAAGTAAGTAAACTTTATTTATTGTAGTGTACCTACGTGGGCCAATGTTAATAAAGTTATTATTAATATTCAAAATATTCATTCATACACTCGTTTCCAGAGGCACCACCTAAAGATATGCTGTCCGCTCAAGGCTTTATGGACCTTGAGTATAGCTTAATTGTACAAATTTCTGGTAATTTGTTAGTAATTAATGATTCAAAAATGCAAAATTGTTGGGTTACTCAATTAGTCAGTCTCAGTCAGGGCGAATCCTCTGTACAGGGACCGAGGACGCTAAACAGTACACACAGAAATCACTGTCATCAAGGTGAAATTTATTGACTAACTAAAGGGAATACAACAGTGTGAGTAAATGGGAATATTACAGGAATATTACAGGAATAACAGTCAAACATGAAAACAGAACCAGTAATAAACAGAATACGCAGTAAGACCAAAATCAGGATAATAGGCTCAATGAAATTTCAGTATCAGGTATTGGAGGGAGAATTTTAAGGGAGTGAGGGAACAAATCGTGAGTTATGTTGCTAATGGAGTTTAAATAAACTAGGGATTTCTAAAGGATTGGGACCAACTATAGTACACCAACCAGTCACAGAATGTAGTTTGTTGAAGCCTTATTTTTGTCGGTGGTCAAGACTCACAGTCGGCTGGCTCGTTGTTCGGTCAGGCCTTCAGGTGCTTGGCATGCGACCCGACTCCTCAAGCAAGTTTTAACCGATGGATTGTCCGGAGTCCTTGACTGGCTGGAGGTTGTGGGAAAGACACGGTCATCCCTGGCTTGGTGCTCTACAGCTTTGGTGTCGCTACAGCTCCAATTGTGTCGTTGGAGCAGCGGCTTAGTTCAACCCATGATGAGGATTGAAAGAACTTTCCGGGTTTCTGAGTAAAACGGTCGGACAACGTTAAAACAAAATCAAATAAGACTCATACATTCACTGTAGTTTCGTGAGGCCCAGGGAATTTAGGCTAGTTGACGTTGCTGAGTTTAACAAAGTCTGGGCAAAGTTTCTTCCCAGGCAGCTCCAAACAAATATCAAAATCAAATCTCCCGCCAAGAAAAAGGGGAATCAGAAATACGGAGCTTTCTCAGGTCGTCTGGAAGGAAGTTGAAAGTACGACAAACAAGATCGGAATTACAAGAGAGGTTACAAGAGAGCGAGACAAAGGATGACCGGGTCTTTTATCTATTCTCTTTTTGGGACGTTGTCATGTCATTTTGGAGTGGGGTTTCACTGGGGGAGTAACCTTTGAGTCTCGAAGTTTTAACATTAAATAGACGAAAGTATATTTGCGTGTGTTTTCAATTAATCTTTTCTCCACAACATCAACATTTGAAAAATACTTAATTCTACACATTTATATAAAGGCAAGGAAAACAAGATCAAATACTAGAGGGTTAACTGTTTCTTAATTGTGATAATACTTAACAGTAGGCTTAAAACAGCTTAACTACATACACTCACCTAAAGGATTAGGAACACCATACTAATATTGTGTTTGATCCCTTTCGCCTTCAGAACTGCCTTAATTCTACGTGGCATTGATTCAACAAGGTGCTGAAAGCATTCTTTAGAAATGTTGGCCCATATTGATAGGATAGCATCTTGCAGTTGATGGAGATTTGTGGGATGGACATCCAGGGCACGAA
>NW_025743066.1:1002-1401 GCF_021292245.1 Micropterus dolomieu | reverse complement strand
TTGTTTTTTGCCATTTTCTTACCTGTTGGGAGATACATAGACATGACCAAATGAAAGTTCTGCTCAAGCTGGATCGATTGATACCCCCCCAATCACTGTGGGATGTTCTGTTTTCAATCTACAGGCCTGTAAAGCATGGGTGTGCTTTTGGTGACAGGAATGTTGATGAATACTCACCGTTTTTATCAGTATTTCATTTGGAATAGAAGTTTTTTTTTAGATATCTACCAATAAATCAACATTTTTAACAGTAAATATTGCCAGAATATGGACATTTGCCTGGTTTATTTGAAAATGTTGTATGAGTTACAATTGCATTCTAGGTGTATTAGAAGATATTCTGTTGCATTAAAAGCTTCCTTATGATGGTTTTGATGGTTTATTGCATTAAAATATAGC
>NW_025743066.1:0-982 GCF_021292245.1 Micropterus dolomieu | reverse complement strand
TTTTTTTTTAGATATCTACCAATAAATCAACATTTTTAACAGTAAATATTGCCAGAATATGGACATTTGCCTGGTTTATTTGGAAATGTTGCATGAGTTACAATTGCATTCTAGGTGTATTAGAAGATATTCCGTTGCATTAAAAGCTTCCTTATGATGGTTTTGATGGTTTATTGCATTAAAATATAGCTTTGTTTTTTACCAGGCGAGGATGAAAATATCAGATTTTTTCTTTATTGCATCTCCATGTAGTCTGTAATAGTAAAATAAATATATTAATATACAATGGATTTATATTTGTAGTGATCAAGCCAGTGTGGATTGGTTCATTTTATATCCAATAAATTTGGAGATCCCAGATAAGACTCGGTGCCTCACTGTTAAAATGACAACAAAAACACTAACCAGAAATTAGCTTTCTCCTGAACAGCCTATCAGAACTCTTTTTGAAAGAGTAAACTAAACTGCCCCCCCACACACGTAACCAGGGCAACTGATCTCTTTGTTTAATTACCTCACATCAAAGGAAATTCTCCTTCACGTGAATTGATGAGAGACGCCAGAGAAAGACACTGCCCTGAATTCCTTTGTGTAAACAAGGAATACTGTCTCCTCAAAGCATTACCTTGTTTAATTAAATAATCTTTAAGTTACTTAACAGGTCTCTCCACTCCATTTGAGTAGTTATGTTACCATGTTGTTGTTGAAAAGAAGAATCTAAATAAGTTAATTTTGCAGTGCTTTAATTTTCAGCAAGGATCCCTGACATTTCTTCAATTTATGTTGTAACCAATGTTTTTGTTCCCAACACTTTCTGACACTTCCTTTAGAAATGATATGATAAAGAAATGTTACCCTATACTACTGGATTAATTTTCCAGCTGAAATTTAATGTTAAAATAATTAATCATTTGCCATCTTTGTCTCCTCATGGAACCAGAGTTCCCCCAAGAGGACAAAATAAGTATTACATGCCATTCTT
>NW_025743065.1:8041-12716 GCF_021292245.1 Micropterus dolomieu | reverse complement strand
AGTCGTCCAGGTGGTGAATGGCGAACTTCATGCGGGCCTGTACATGTTTCTTCTTGAGCAGGGGGACCTTGCGTGCGCTGCAGGATTTCAATCCATGACGGCGTAGTGTGTTACCAACCGTTTCTTTTGTAACTGTGGTCCCAGCTGCCTTCAGTTGATTCATCAGTTCCCCCCTTGTGGTTTTGGGATGATTCCTCACCGTTCGCATGATCAGGGACACCCCACGAGGCGAGATCTTGTGTGGAGGCCCAGACCGAGGGAGGTTGGCGGTGGTGTGGTGCTTCTTCCATTTCCTGATAACTGCACCGACAGTTGATCTTTTCTCTCCAAGTTGCTTTCCGATTCTCTTGTAGCCCATCCCAGCCTTGTGCAGATCAACAATCTTGTCCCTGATGTCCGTAGAAAGCTCTTTGGTCTTGCCCATGGTGGTGATGTTGGATGCTGGTTGTTTGGGTGTTGACAGGTGTCTTTTATACAGGTAACGAGGTGAGGCGGGTGGATTTGATGTAGATAATTGGTTGGGATTGGGGCTGTGTCTTAAAGAAAGACTAACTGGCTTGTAGGAGCCAGAATACTTGCTGTTTGGTAGGGGGTCATATACTTGTTTTTCCTCATCAGATGGTTATCAATTTTTATAAATTCATATGATGTGATTTTCTGGAATTTTCTTTGGGAGTCTGTCTTTCACTGTTAGAATGTACATATGATTAAAATTGTAGATTGTTGCATTCTTTGTAAGTGGGCAAACCTGCAAAATCAGCAAGGGGTCAAATACTTTTTTCCCCCACTGTATCTTACAGGCTCTCATGCATATCTTATGGGCTCTCATATGTATCTTCCAGGCTCTCATACATATCTTAAAGGCTCTCAAACAATCATACAGGCTCTCATACGTATCATACATGCTCTCATACGTATCTCACAGGCTCTCATTTGTATCTTACATGCTCTCTTACAATCTAACATGCTCTGAAACATTCTTACAGGCTCTCATACATATCTTACAGGTTCTCATACATATCTTACAGGTTCTCATACATATCTTAGAGGTTGTCATACGTATCTCACAGGCTCTCATACATTTCTTACAGGCTCCCATATGTATCTCACAGGCTTTCATTTGTATCTTACAGGCTCTCATATAATCTTACAGGCTCTCAAACAATCTTAAAGGCTCTCAAACAATCTTACAGGCTCTCAAACGTATCTTACAGGCGCTCATACCTTCTTTATTATTATTAATACAATTCCGCTGGTTCTCTGTCATACAGATTGATTACTGTGCAATGAAACGGAAGCTTTTATTGTGTCATTGTGTCTGTCTTTGTCTTGTTGTGTCTCTGTAGGAGACTCCAGGTCTCTGCCCAGACATGACAGTAAAGACAGAGATGGACAGTCAAGTCCAGTTTCCAGCAGGATGGGGAGATCGTCTGTCAGCCCCACAATGATGCTGTCTGGAGGAGGAGGTGGAGGAGGAGGAGGAGGTGGGTCAGTCAGCAACTACAACTACAGGGAAACATGAGGATGTCAGGTGTATGTGTCTAATGAACAGTGTTGGGCAAGTTACAAATTGTCCTTATTAAGTAATAATACTTCACTTATTACTGGGTATTAAAAGTAACTAGTTACAATTCTCGTTACATTACTTTATTACTCTTCCCACCCCAACTTCAGCAGCTCATTTTTGAAATGAATCCACAATAATTAACCTGAGGATTCAAACTGAAAATACTGCAGCCTCTCAGACCAGGGCTCTCATTTATAAACAGTGCGTACGTACAACACAGGGTTGGAAACGTGCGTACGCCACTTCCCAAGCAAAGGTTGTGATCGATAAAAACCAAACTTGACGGGAAAATGTGCGTCCTGTAAGTAAACTCTGAACCATGCATATGCACAGAAAGAGAAGAAATGAGAAACGGCGACTCACATGGCAGAAGGATGAAACAGTTTGCCGAAATAACTACAATGTGATGCAGATTTGTTAAACACATGAATTCATGCTTTGTCAGGTCTGTCGGCAAGACAGCAGGACAACAACTTCTAAAATGTTTGTTTTCTGAATGGAGTTCGTATCGATCAGGGCTATGCTATGCTAACTTGGTCACAGTAAAGTACAATAATAGCTGGAATAAAGTTACATACACATGTTTTCTGAACTCACCAGGTAGTTTAACCTCCTCGCTTTCTTTTCTCCCATCAATGTCCAGTTTTGTCTGGTTTTTATCTAAATATGAAGTAGTGCCAAATGCGCTAACAATACTGGAACAGAATGTGCACTGAATCTAGCTGCTGAGAAGCTTGAGTGAAGATAAATCAACGTTGTAATCCCAAAAACTAAAGTAAAAAGCTAAGTCTTCACGTAACTGATTTACTGCCCAACACTGCTTATAAAGAAAAGAACGTGACGTCAGTGAATGCAACATGTTCCGGGTCATGAATAATTTTTTCTGAGGATTAACCTGGTTGTGTTTTTGTCTCCTGATTGATTTCAGACAGGTGACCCTCAGGTGAAACATACCAGGTGAAACTGGTTTCAGCTGATTAATCTAAAAATAATCTTCTCTGCAGAATCAAAGTTGGTGTGTAAACTCGGCCGTTCAGCCTCAACGTCAGGAGTTCCTTCACCAGGTGGGACGCCACGTCACCTGCATGAGCCGCATCACCCCGCCCTCAGCCAGGTAAACCTGTAAAACACCTGTCTGTCTACCTGTGTGTCTACCTGTCTGTACCTGTGTTACTTGTCTGCGCATTTCGATTCATTTGTTTAATCAGTTTTATTTTAAATAGAAAGATAAATAGAAACTTTATATTTCACACAGGATTCAACTTCACTGAACAACAGAACATAAAACTATTTTACAGGCGGACAGAAGCTTCGATCCATCAGCTGACTGACATCTGACATGTAAACATGTCAACAAGGAAACATGTAAACAAAGTGTTTTCTTTACTTCCTTCAAAGGACATTTTCTAATTTGACTTTTGTGTAAAATATTTGTTGTTTAAATGAAATGTTTTTTGTATTGTGTCTCAACACAGACACTAGAAGGAATCTGAAGATATAAACAGTAAAGTAATACTGAAGTAATACTGATACTAACAAAGTTTAATTATTGATACTAACATTAAACTAACTTTACACTAACATTAAACAAATGCTGACTGAACTCATACTGACACACTTTAATACATTCAATCTCATTAAAACTTCATCACTTACAAATTATTTACACGCTAATCTCACCTAACTATACCATATATGAAAATAAACACTCACGCTGCTCCCATGCTACTCTAAAGCCTAACCCATCGCAATGTAACCCCACCTCAGCCAGCTGACTGAGATTCTTTTACATTTCAGAGAATTCACTCATGTTTCAAGCACGTTGTTGTTTGTTGTTCTGTTTTTTAAATGAAAAAGGCTTTTTAAACTCCCAGGTTGTAAAGCTGTAGATTTGTATGTGTAACGTTGTGTGTAAATATTTGCTATGGAGGAGAAAATATTTTATTTCACCAAATTAAGAGTTAAAACATCAGACTGAAGCTTCAGTCATGATTTTTAATTTCTTCTTTTAATTTGATTAAAATCTGTTTCTATTCTGTCAGATTAGATCTGAATTTTACCTGAAGTGTATCTCATACACATCACCTGTTATCATAGTTCAAATGTAAATCAGATCAGTGTAATGTAGGCTTCATACTGACAACCTGAGAGGGAAAAATAAACTTCAGTCTGTCTGTCTGTGTCTGTCTCACTGGTTTCTCACAGCTGACACTTCAGCGCCACAGCAAAACACCAGGACAAAAAACTGTTTTACACACACTTTTTAACACTGACAAAAGGAATGTTTTTAACTGGATGCTACAAAAACTGCCCCTCCCACAGGAGATGAAATCACACAGCAAGAGCCAACCAAAACACCACAAAGAAATGCCAAACAAACACACAACCACAAAGAGAGAAAATGACTACACAGAGACTCAAAACTTCCAAAAACTTACTCAAAACCATCACAAACTCACTCAAAGCCATCACAAACTCACTCAAAACTTCCACAAACAGACTCAAACCTCCACAAAGAGACTTAAACCTCCACCAAGAGACTCAAATCCCCACAGAGAGACTCAAACCCCCACAAAGAGACTCAAACCTCCAAAGAGAGAGTCAAAACTCCACAATGAGACTCAAACCCCCACACAGAGACTCAAACCTCCACAAAGAGACTCAAACCCCCACAGAGAGACTCAAACCTCCACAAAGAGACTCAAACCTCCACAAAGAGACTCAAACCTCCACCAAGAGATTCAAATCCCCACAGAGAGACTCAAACCACCACAAAGAGACTCAAACCTCCACAAAGAGACTCAAACCTCCACCAAGAGATTTACATTCCCACAAAGAGACTCAAATCCCCACAAAGAGACTCAAACCTCCACCAAGAGACTCAAACCCCCACACAGAGACTCAAACCTCCACAAAGAGACTCAAACCTCCACCAAGAGACTCAAACCCCCACACAGAGACTCAAATCCCCACAGATAGACTAAAACCACCACAGAGAGACTCAAACCCCCACAAAGAGACTGAAATCCCCACAGAGAAACTCAAACTTCCACAAAGAGACTCGGACCCCCAAAGAGAGAGTCAAAACTCCACAATGAGACTCAGACC
>NW_025743065.1:0-8021 GCF_021292245.1 Micropterus dolomieu | reverse complement strand
TCCACCAAGAGACTCAAACCCCCACACAGAGACTCAAACCTCCACAAAGAGACTCAAACCTCCACCAAGAGACTCAAACCCCCACACAGAGACTCAAACCTCCACAAAGAGACTCAAACCTCCACCAAGAGATTCAAATCCCCACAGAGAGACTCAATCCCCCACAAAGAGACTCAAACCTCCACAAAGAGACTCAAACCTCCACCAAGAGACTCAAACCTCCACCAAGAGATTCAAATCCCCACAGATAGACTCAAACCACCACAGAGACACTCAAACCCCCACAAAGAGACTGAAATCCCCACAGAGAAACTCAAACTTCCACAAAGAGACTCGGACCCTCAAAGAGAGAGTCAAAACTCCCCAATGAGACTCAGACCTCCAAAAAGAGACTCAAACCTCCAAAAAGAGACTCAAACCCCCACCAAGAGACTCAAATCCCCACAGAGAGACTCAAATCCCCACAGATAGACTAAAACCACCACAGAGAGACTCAAACCCCCACAAAGAGACTGAAATCCCCACAGAGAAACTCAAACTTCCACAAAGAGACTCGGACCCCCAAAGAGAGAGTCAAAACTCCACAATGAGACTCAGACCTCCAAAAAGAGACTCAAACCCCCACAAAGAGACTCAAACCCCCACAGAGAGACTCAAATGCTGTGTCTGTGCCGCTGTCTTGGCCAGGACTCCCTTGAAAAAGAGATTAGTAATCTCAATGGGATTTTCCTGGTTAAATAAAGGTTTAAAGAAAAAAAAAAGAATAAAAAATTCCCCACAGATAGACTCAAACCACCACAGAGAGACTCAAACCCCCACAAAGAAACTCAAAACCCCCACAGAGAGACTCAAACCCCCACAAAGAGACTCATAACCTCCACAAACAGACTCAAACCCCACAAAGTGTTAACCTTCCAGAGATTCAAACCTCCACAGAGAGACTCAAACATCCACATAGAGATTCAAACCTCCACAGAGAGAATGAAACCCCCACCGAACGACTCAAACCCCCGCAAAGAGACTCAAACCCCCACAAAGAGACTCCAAAGAGACTCAAACCTCCACAGAGAGACTCAAACCTCCAAACAGAGACTCAAACCTCCAAACAGAGACTCAAACCTCCACAGAGAGACTCAAACCTCCACAAAAAGACTCAAACACCCAAAGAGAGACTCAAACCTCCACAAAGACACTCAAACCTCCAAAAAGAGACTCAAACCCCCAAAGAGAGACTCAAACGCCCACAAAGAGACTCAAACCTCCACAAAGAGACTCAGACATCCATAGAAAGACTCAAACCTCCACGGAGAGACTCAAACCTCCACGGAGAGACTCAAACCTCCACAGAGAGACTCAAACCTCCAAACAGAGACTCAAACCTCCAAACAGAGACTCAACCCCCCACAAAAAGACTCACACCTCCAAAAAGAGACTCAAACACCCAAAGAGAGACTCAAACCTCCACGGAGAGACTCAAACCTCCACAGAGAGACTCAAACCTCCACAGACAGACTCAAACCTCCAAACAGAGACTCAAACACCCAAAGAGAGACTCAAACCTCCACAAAAAGACTCAAACACCCAAAGAGAGACTCAAACCTCCACAAAGACACTCAAACCTCCACAAAGAGACTCAAACCTCCACAGACAGACTCAAACCTCCAAACAGAGACTCAAACACCCAAAGAGAGACTCAAACCTCCACAAAAAGACTCAAACACCCAAAGAGAGACTCAAACCTCCAAAAAGAGACTCAAACACCCAAAGAGAGACTCAAACCTCCACAAAGACACTCAAACCTCCACAAAGAGACTCAAACCTCCACAGAGAGACTCAGGAGGACTCTGGAAGGTTTATGCCATCCCCGGTTGTGGACATGTTGATGTTGAGCTCCTTTTCGTTTCCAGATGCCGTGGCTGTGCGGAGACGCCACCATGATGGAGATGATCGAGAAGAAAAGGATTTTGTGTCGAGAGATAAAAGCTCGCCAGCGCCCGGAGAAGAATCTCTGTAAACAGGACAGTATGCCCATCCTGCCCAGCTGGAAGAGGAAGCAGCCGCCGCCATACTCTGCCCCACCAACTGCCACCGGACAGACCACCACCGTGTTCTGGGACACCGCCATCTGAAATACACAGACAGAGACATGTGACACATCACATGGTGTTCTGATGACGAAACAGAAACACATTCTCACTCCAACTCGTCACATATGGACGCTCGGTCAGACCCCCTTGCTGTGGCTTTTTAACGCCCTGGGTACCCTTCAGTGTTGTTTTTCAACACTTTGGGCTCTCCGGTCAAGTTAGCAACAATAAATATGTAACATCTGGTCAGACTTTCAAAATAAAAGCACTTATTAATGTTGTGAAACGTCACATTTCGCTTAGGTTTAGGCACCTAAAGTACTTGGTTAGGGTTAGGAAATGAACATTGTTTGCTTACTCTGACTTTACTGTTAAACATCCTACACCCACCTTTAGCGTTCATAAACGATGCTACAGCCCCCCCCCTCCCCCCCAGTGCGTTACAAACTGATGCCAGCGGGTCTTGACCATGTGTCCATATGTGAGGACTTGGGAGTAAGAACTGGTTGGATGCAGCCATCAGGCCACGCCCACCAAAGTTCATGTTAAAAAACTGACCTTTTGTTCTGGCTGGTTTCCTCTTGTTGTTTCTTTGACAGTCTGCGGACGCTTCACTGCTGTCAGTCAGCTGGACAGTCAATAAGGTTTAATCAAAATCCTCTCTTAGCGCCAGCTGTAGTTAAATGAACAGTAACAAAGAGCAGTGTGAATATTTATTATCACCATTCATACCTGTGATCAGTACCGTGCTCGTTCACACGCTGTCACGTGAAACACCAACACACATCAGAAGAAAGAGAAGAGAGAAACCAAATAACCACAACATGCACAGAATTACAGAAGTTGATCTACTAACGTTCAGCTAATCAATGAATGCACTAATTACCCTTTATGTGTGACACTTTAGTATTTCATGACATCAGAGGAGCTGCAATTGTTTGAATTTATCTTTGTAATGAGAAACTAATCTTATGAATGGTTTTATAAATGTCATATCGACATTTGAATTGACCTCGTGTGGGTCCCGAACCAGGTGTTGAGACACTGTCAAAGAAATAAGTTGAGAAAATCAGCAGATAGATGAACTGATTCATCTCTTAGTTTCTACTGATTTACCTTTGAGGAGGCTGAAAAATGCCAAAGCGAGACTCGAACCTGCGTTTGGTCCCCACAACATGAGTAACCCACGCTCACACACACGCCTGTGCAGGTGTTGTCCTGCCGTCCAATCAGAGTGCAGGGAGGTGTAGCAGAGCTTCCTGTCGTCTTTCTACTTGTTATTTTTCTATCTGAAAAAGATTCAGATGTTTGACAGTCTGACAGTCGTGTAGCAGAACACTTTAAAAAGAAAAGATATTTATAAAGTGTTCTCTGTGTAAAAAAAGGACCCGGATCTGTCGGTCAAACATGTTTTTATATTTCAAAGAGTCTGTGTCTGTGTGTGGAAGAACAAGTCAGTAAGTGATGATGTTTTTATATTTAAAAATCTTTTATTATGATGAAAAAAGCACTATTTTAAAAGGAGAATATTTTGGCATGTTGTTGGCTGGCTGGTTTTATCCACTGCCCCAGAAATAGAGACAGGTGTTGGACTCACCTGTCAGACGTGATGTTAAGCTGACAGGTTGAACCTCCGGCTGAACTCCTGATGACGAAGTCGGCGACAGCATCAACAATCAGCCAATGAGGCACGTTATCTCACCAACCAATCAGCTGTCAGATCCATAATGAAGCAAACTGCCTTAATACAGGAAAACACAGAATTACTACCTTAAAATCAACGCTCAGCTTCAGGCTCACAGCTCACCGCTCAATATGTTCAGATGGACAAATGTACACTTTTAGTAATTCACAGTCAACTTAAAATCTTTTTTATTTTCAGACCACTTCAGAACTTATTAACACCAGTCAGTCTGACTTTAAGTTGAGTTCAGGGGCAGCCTCGCACAAGAATCCCTGATCATCCTGTTTACGCAAACCACCACACCACTCATTTTGTAGACTAGATTAAATAAGAGAGAAGATGAGATGTGTCTCCCTGAGCAAGACACTTAAGCCCTAGTTGCTCCAGAGGCGTGCAACCTCTGACATGTACAGCAATTGTAAATCGCTTTGGATAAAAGCGTCAGCTAAATGAATAATTGATGAGATGAGATTTACCTTTGTTAATCCCCTGGAGAGGAAATACGTGTTGGCTAACCCTGTTTTTTTGATATAACGGGAATCAAACCACCTCCAGATTTGTTGTTCACCTGGTGGTCAGCTGAAGATCACCTGGTGGTCACCTGGAAGTCACCTGGAGGTCACCTGGAGGTCACCTGAAGATCACCTGGTGGTCACCTGGAGGTCACCTGATGGTCACCTGGAGGTTAGCTGAAGATCACCTGGAGGTCACCTAAAGATCGCCTGGAGGTCACCTGAAGATAACCTGGAGGTCACCTGGTGGTCACCTGATGGTCACCTGGAGGTTAGCTGAAGACATGAGATGAAGATCACCTGGTGGTCACCTGGAGGTTAGCTGAAGATCACCTGGAGATCACCTGGTGGTCACCTGATGACCTGAAGACATGAGATGAAGATCACCTGGTGGTCACCTGGAGGTTAGCTGAAGATAACCTGGAGGTCACCTGAAGATCAACTGGTGGTCACCTGGAGGTCACCTGAAGATCACCTGGAGGTCAGCTTACAGCAGTCTGAGTTTATGGGGCAGTGGATGAAATGACTTGATGAATGCAGTGTATTGATTTATTGATGGATGTTAATGAGATGATTGATTACCATGATGTCAAATCAAAGGTAACATGAGACTGAAACAAAGCATTCTGGGATATGGTGGTGAAACCTGTGTGAGCTGGGGGGGGAGGGTTAATGTTTTAATATGCACATGCACACATTTCAGAGTCTGACTGGATTCTGATCAGTTCATCCTGGTTGATTAAAACGAGCTCAGCTGTGACTTCAGATGCCCCTACTGTTTCTGAAACTCAAACTTTCTTTATCACGGGGGACTTTTATTGGATTAGTCCTTTTTCATCAGACTCTGTCAATAATACTTAAACAGGATTTTAATCTGTTTGCGTTTCTGATCAATAGATTTCTGTCTCGTTATGAGACTTCAGATACGAGCTGAAGATTTTCCACAGAAACTGAAAACACCAGAGCTTTTACTTCTTCTAGGTTCCTTCACCCTCAAACTCAGAGTCTGATTAAAAGCACCTGTCTATCAGGAACCAATGAGGAGGCGACGACGTGACCACAGGACCATGATCAACAGCACCACAGTATACTGATGGATTCCAAAAACCATCTTAATGATCGCAAAATCCATCTTACCTGAGCTTCAGAGTCGTTTCCATGGAAGCACCATAACTGAAGTGACCCCCATTCCCCACAAACTATGTTTATTTCAGTTTATATTGTTTTTATTGTTTTAAACTCACAAACGCTGGTGTTCTTTGTTAAGTGATGTCAAACATTAATCATGTCCAAATCAGTAAAGAAGGAAATAAAATTCAACTAACTCACAAATTACTTTGACAACTGATCTTGGGTTTCTGTCCTCATGCCCTCTGTCTTCATCTCGTCTGTCTTCATCTCATCTGTCTTTATTTCATCTGTCTTCATCTCTGATGTCTTCATTTCTTCTGTCTGATGTCTTCATCTCTGATGTCTTCATTTCTTCTGTCTGATGTCTTCATCTCTGATGTCTTCATCTCTTCATCTGTGATGTCTTCATCTCTTCATCTGTGATGTCTTCATCTGTGATGTCTTCATCTGTGATGTCTTCATCTGTGATGTCTTTATCTCATCTGTCTTCATCTGTGATGTCTTCATTTCTGATGTCTTCATCTGTGCTGTCTTCATCTCTTCTGTCTTCATCTGTGATGTCTTCATCTCTTCTGTCTTTATCTCATCTGTCTGATGTCTTCATCTCTTCTGTCTTTATCTCTTCATCTCTTCTGTCTGATGTCTTTATCTCTTCTGTCTTTATCTCTTCATCTCTTCTGTCTGATGTCTTCATCTCTTCTGTCTTCATCTGTGATGTCTTTATCTCATATGTCTTCATTTGTGATGTCTTCATTTGTGATGTCTTCATCTGTGATGTCTTCATCTCTTCTGTCTGATGTCTTTATCTCTTCTGTCTTCATCTGTGATGTCTTCATTTCTGATGTCTTCATCTGTGATGTCTTCATCTCTTCTGTCTTCATCTGTGATGTCTTTATCTCATCTGTCTTCATCTCTTCTGTCTTTATCTCATCTGTCTGATGTCTTCATCTCTTCTGTCTTTATCTCTTCATCTCTTCTGTCTTCATCTCTTCTGTCTGATGTCTTTATCTCTTCTGTCTTTATCTGTGATGTCTTTATCTCTTCTGTCTTCATCTCTTCTGTCTTCATCTGTGATGTCTTCATCTCTTCTGTCTGATGTCTTCATCTCTTCTGTCTGATGTCTTCATCTCTTCTGTCTTCATCTGTGATGTCTTTATCTCTTCTGTCTTCATTTGTGATGTCTTCATTTCTGATGTCTTCATCTGTGATGTCTTCATCTCTTCTGTCTGATGTCTTTATCTCTTCTGTCTTCATCTGTGATGTCTTCATTTCTGATGTCTTCATCTGTGATGTCTTCATCTCTTCTGTCTTCATCTGTGATGTCTTTATCTCATCTGTCTTCATCTCTTCTGTCTTTATCTCATCTGTCTGATGTCTTCATCTCTTCTGTCTTTATCTCTTCATCTCTTCTGTCTTCATCTCTTCTGTCTGATGTCTTTATCTCTTCTGTCTTTATCTCTTCTGTCTTTATCTTTGATGTCTTTATCTCTTCTGTCTTCATCTCTTCTGTCTTCATCTGTGATGTCTTCATCTCTTCTGTCTGATGTCTTCATCTCTTCTGTCTTCATCTGTGATGTCTTCATCTCTTCTGTCTGATGTCTTTATCTCTTCTGTCTTCATCTGTGATGTCTTTATTTCTGATGTCTTCATCTGTGATGTCTTTATCTCATCTGTCTGATGTCTTCATCTCTTCTGTCTTTATCTCTTCATCTCTTCTGTCTTCATCTCTTCATCTCTTCTGTCTGATGTCTTTATCTCTTCTGTCTTTATCTGTGATGTCTTTATCTCTTCTGTCTTCATCTCTTCTGTCTTCATCTGTGATGTCTTTATCTCTTCATGTCTTCATCTCTGATGTCTTCATCTGTGATGTCTTCATCTCTTCTGTCTGATGTCTTCATCTCTTCTGTCTTCATCTGTGATGTCTTCATCTCATCTGTCTTCATCTGTGATGTCTTCATTTCTGATGTCTTCATCTGTGATGTCTTTATCTCATCTGTCTGATGTCTTCATCTCTTGTCTTTATCTCTTCATCTCTTCTGTCTTCATCTGTGATGTCTTCATCTGTGATGTCTTCATCTCTTCTGTCTGATGTCTCCATCTCTTCTGTCTTCATCTGTGATGTCTTCATCTCTTCTGTCTGATGTCTTTATCTCTTCTGTCTTCATCTGTGATATCTTTATCTCTTCTTTCTTCATCTGTAATGTCTTCATCTGTTCTGTCTGATGTCTTCATCTCTTCTGTCTTCATTTCTTCATCTTTGATGTCTTCATCTCTTCTGTCTTCATCTGTGATGTCTTTATCGGTTCTGCCTTCATCTGTTTTGTCTGATGTCGTCATCTCTTCATGTCTTCTGTCTTCATCTCTTCTGTCTTCATCTGTGATGTCTTTATCTCTTCTGTCTTCATCTGTGATGTCTTCAGCTCTGCTGTCTTCATCTGTTCTGTCTGATGTTGTCATCTCTTCATCTCTTCTGTCTGATGTCTTCATCTCTTCTGTCTTTATCTCTTCATCTCTGATGTCTTCATCTCTTCTGTCTGTCTTCATCTCTTCTGTCTTCATCTCTTCATCTGTGATGTCTTCATCTGTGATGTCTTTATCTCATCTGTC
>NW_025743064.1:479-818 GCF_021292245.1 Micropterus dolomieu | reverse complement strand
ACATAAATAAACCGTTTTAGGTGCATTAGCGCCACCTGCTGGACTGGAGTGTAAGGTTTTAATGACAGCATCAAAACCTTGCGGTGAAACGACTATATCCTCCACACACTCGTTTGTAAGGCGGCCTCCTGTATTTTTCCAAGTCAGATTCCTTTCATCCAACGACATGACACGCTTTAACTTCATTCAGGAAATTTTGGGTAACTGCATCACTGACAGATGACTTTTAGCGCAGCGCCAACGGTGTGTGTGTGTGTGTGTGTGTGTGTGTGTGTGTGTGTGTGTGTGTGTGAGTGTGTCTGCAGGGTGTGAACTACGGGGGATCCAGGGACCCTAAAG
>NW_025743064.1:0-459 GCF_021292245.1 Micropterus dolomieu | reverse complement strand
CACTGACAGATGACTTTTAGCGCAGCGCCAACGGTGTGTGTGTGTGTGTGTGTGTGTGTGTGTGTGTGTGTGTGTGTGTGTGTGTGTGTGTGTGTGTGAGTGTGTCTGCAGGGTGTGAACTACGGGGGATCCAGGGACCCTAAAGAGGACATCAGCTCCCCTAAAAGCACGATTTGTGATATTTGGGGGGGTCTGTAAAATATTGACAGCATGCTTTATGGCCATTCATTTCTATATTTCTCTATCCATCCGTGCGTAAAGGAGCGTCAGACTCAGCCAGAGAGAACGATCACTGACCGTCAGCAGCGGGCCGGTCGCCCTGTCCGCTCCGCTCGGTCTCCGGTATTCGGGTTGTGTCGCTAGTACGGCCGACGCGCTGTCAACGGTTCGTGATCGTTCGTCTGGCTGGATGAATATTACGCACTACTGCAGCTGGGGGCTCTCTGCAGCGCCACGCAA
>NW_025743063.1:0-20155 GCF_021292245.1 Micropterus dolomieu | reverse complement strand
AGAGAAAACTAACAGCTGTTCAACACCAAATAAATCTGCTGCCATGATTCAGCACTGATGTTAATCTGCACACTGAACTCACTATTGGTGAGCAAACATGGAAGTACAAGAAGAGCAGCAGTCATTCCACACCACAGAGGGCGCGAAGTACACATCTGACATTTAAAAGGTGATTACATTTGAATTTCCTCATGAACTTATGACATCATCATCACACTTCATAGAACTAGAATTAAAAAGCTTTTGTGATGTTTAAACATCTGGATCAACAGTGTAGAGCTTGTTTTCTACACAGCTGCTGCTCACACTGATGGTGTTCACCTGCTACATCACTGCTGCTTTAACAGCTTTACCAGCTGCTGTTAGTTTAGCAGACATGTACCGCAGTCCTGCTCTGGTTCCTTTATCCTCTCGACTCTTCATCTCCTCCAGTTTCTGGACCTTCTCTGCGTCTCCTTTCTCCTTCATCTTCTCAATCAGGAAGTCCAAGTGGACATGAGTGGACAGTGAATCAGCATTCAGGGCAATCTGATCCAGTCTGACAACATGTTCAAAGGACTTTTCCAACATCTGATCTTTTTCTTTCTGAAGTTTTTCCATTTGCTTTTCTAAAGTTTCCAAAAGGCTTGTTGTCTCCTCACATCCTGCTTTACCTCTTTCATACTTCTCTTTCACATCTTGCTGGGTCTTCAGAACTTTCCTTGTCTTGTTCACATAGATCCACTTTTCTTTCACATGATCTGATACAGGACACTTCCTGGTACATGAAGTGCAGCGGCCACCTTTCATGACCTGACAGCTTTCTGGACTTCGGGCCCATGTGCATCCAGGATAGTGACAGTTCTCCTCACAGACTTTACAGCAGGTAGCTCCATCATAAAACAACCCCCAACCCCACCACCCACCTTTGATTTCTTCTTTAGATTTGTAGGGCTCATCAACTTCTACAGTGAACTCTTCATTTCTCTTCATCTCTTCTTCATGTTTCTTCAGAGCTTCCTGAGTCTGTTGATTTTCTCTCTGTTTTAGTTCAGTGAACTCAACTCTCTCTTTCAGGTTTTGGATGCAGGCTGTCAGTCTGATTCGTGAATTCAACACTTCAACAGTTGTCTTCAGATTCTGAGGTGCACTTTTTTCCAGAAACTCTGTGAACTGACTCATTCCTTCCACTGTTACATCCCATGCATTTTTCATAGGAACCTTACTCTTTGTTCTCTCTGTGCTCTGGCGGTTATTGAACAGGAAGTGAACAGGCTCATTCTCCTCATCTTTGGCACATTTAATTTTTGCATCCTCGAGAGCTTTCAGAACATTTTCAGGTGTTCCTCCATCTGAGTATGTGATGAGAGCAACAATATTCTTCTCCATGTCTTTTCCAAACAGAGACACCACTGAATCAAAGATGTATGTCTGTCGGTCACTCAGTCGATTCACACTCGCTGTCAGCACCAGACCCACTGCATTAACCTCCTGAACTCCGTCCTCTGAGCGGAACCAGTCTAATAATCTTTGACTGACGATGTCATCTTCTTCAATCCCTCTGGTGTCTCCGTATCCAGGAGTATCGATGATGGTCAGAGAGTAGGGCAGAGTTTCACCTTCAAAACCAAAGATCTGGTACACCATCACATCTGATGTCTGACTCTGTGACTGGTTTTTCTTCTCGTCCTCTACGATCTGAAACCAGAGATCGTCCTCCCACTTCACTCCCATGGTGTAGTTGACCAGAGCGTTGATCAAAGTAGATTTTCCTGTTCCTGTTTCACCCACAAGCAAGATGGTTTTGTTTATCTTGTTCACATTTCTTTCACCGAGAGTCATTCTTCTTAGAGATCCAATGTTCTCTTTCTTTGGTGTCAGCTGGTAGACAGCAGGAGGTCCTGATCGGATCAGAATACTTTTGGAAATTATGCTCTTGTATTTGGATGAGATGTTCCTGTGAAAAAGTAAAGACATGAGCTCAAAAACTACTGAACGTAGTGAGAAACAAATAAAAGTAAAGCAGTTTGGTGGAACTCTCCTTTATTATCTGGAAGCTGTGTGCCTGTGATGCAGCTGATTGTTATACTAAATTAATCTCAAACTATTTTAACTGGTGGGTGATGGAAACCTCTATCTATATATACAAACTATAGACCTACAAATTTAGCAGCTACACAGCATCTGATATTTGGTCGGTGTATCATTCTTAACTATCAGGCTGGTTAATAATGAGTAATGTGTGAAAGGACCATGAAGCACATTGTAATAAAAGTCTGGTTCTTTTAGATTTTAATTGTTTCTATAATCACATCAATCTGACACTTTTCCAGTTTTCACTCTTAACTCTGCTCTCGTTGTAAATGTTCACATCATGCAGTAAAATGGGATTCAGCAGCGTGATGCATTTCAACAAGAAAATAAACTCTGAAACTCTGAGTTGTTGTAGAAACTAGTTTTACTCACGTTGCCATGGTAACAGCTTGACAGCAGCTTATTGGTTCCCTGCATGAAAGAAAAAGAATCAGTGACCTCCTGTCAGCTGTGCTGCTGTTATCAGCAGCTGTCAGCAGGTACTGGAGCATAATGTTTCTGTGCTAGGCCAGCTGGTATCGCGGTGAAGTAAAGTTTAAGTCGGATATTCGTCAGACATTCACTCACTATCCAGTGGCGTCTTCTTACTCAGTTTTACCCAGTGTTGGCAGTATCAGGGCGGTTAGCTCACTTCAGTGGGAACGCCTTTAGCTAAGGGGGGTTTGCTTTGGGACCATCAATAATAAATTATAACAATGTTATTAAAAAATGATTCCTTTTCAATAGCTTCCCTGTCATGTCATTCAGGGAATATTACAACAAATGGGCAAATGAGATACTCCTTCATATTAAATTTGGGTGCATATTTTATTTTATGTTTCTATTAGAGCCTGTCCTCCTAAGAAAAACGATCATATAGGTCGTTTTAGCCACATAAAATTACGACCCATGTTAACGTTTGTTGGGGCAGCATCCTCTAGTGGTCGTACAACGCAAACACGTGACAAAGATGGTGACGTATTCTAAATAGCCAGAAAGTGAGATTCTGCGGAGATGGGTAAGGTGGAAGGATTGCAAGTTGGCCGCCCTTCACCCAGAAGACCAGCGTTCGGTTCCAATGTGCAAAAACATTCATTTTAATGAAGTCTCGTAGTAGCATTATGTTAGCTGGCACATTCACAGGGGTCTGTGCCTAAACCTAAGTCAGTGTTTCCCGTGTTTATGTCATGTGACGTAGATCACGTGATTTTCAAAACGAAGGTCTGGTCGGCCGCTATTGTAGGATACGCTCATATGAATCATTTTTGGAGGTTGGTTGATTTGAGTTGACTTGTTATATTTAGAAGGGCTGTCCCCGACAAAAACATTTATTAAAAGCTTTTTCTTTTTACATGTTTATTTACAGCATTATTGAAACTTATATTGTAACAGGCTGTTTATTAACATATTGGGAGAAAACTGGCAGTTCTATGTAAAATCAGACATTGAGCACCACCATATCCCAAAATGATCCTTGTTTCACTGTGAGATTGACAATCTTTATTAATATTGAAGCTTTTTCCCACAGCTTTCATGTCATATGACCCAAAGACTCCAAACCTATGCGGAATTGTAGGCAATTAAGACATAGGGCCTACTTTCATAATAAAATACATATTCAGCCAATGTGGAGATCAAACACACTGAGAGTTATGTGCTTTACCAACTAAGCTAACCAGTGACACTGGCATCTGTTATAAAATTAGAAAACTAACCTATAGAGCCCTGTATTAAACTATTGTTTTGTTAACTCAGATCACGAGGAAATCATCCTGTTATTGTACTACAATTTGGCATAGGTTTAGAGTTCCTGGGTCACATACATACACTTATAAAAAGGTCACATACCATGGAAGCTATTGGAAATAAAAAAGCAGTTTTGTCCAGTAAAATATTGATAAATATTCATTTCTTATTAATTTATTTAATTAAATCAATTTAATTTAGGCTATATTAATTATTATACAGTCAATCTTATCTTATATAAAAGGAGTGTGTCTCATTTGCTCAGTGTAGTAATATAATTCAGCATTGGTTTGGAGTGCCTGAATCACATGACAGCTACTTAAAAAAGATTATAATTTTCCATAACATAAAAGTAGTCAGTTATTGACGGTCCCTACGCAAACTCCCGTTGGTTAAGAGCGAGCCGTCAGGGGTGAGCAAACCACCTCAATATTTTAAAGCAGATGTGTACATGGACAGCTAGGAATCTATTTAGGCATGATCAGGGGAGCTACCATGTTGTTAAGAGGACCCGAGCTCCCCCGTAGTTTGCACCCTGCCAACAATCTCGACCATGAGATTCCCGCAACAGGAAATAACGTTACTCTTTTACTCATGGATTTGTTTTTCTGGTGCCAAAAGGTTTCTAGATGTTGTTGAATTATACATTTTTAAAAAATCACTTAACTTTGGGTTAAAATGAGTTGTAACGTGCATTAGTGAGATTGTAAAGGATAAAATATTACAGATTTATTTTTAGTAATGAGTTAGGCTATATAACAACTGCATGCATTATAGCAAATAACAATACATTACTGTAAATGCATTACTTTCGTATGCGCATTTCTACTCTGCAGCACCCCTAAGCAAATAAGTCTTCCTGCGCTCGTGAACATATGTCTAGGTATTTTTCATGATTTACAAAAGAACCTTTTTAAAAAATTTCGACAAAGACATCATACTAACAAAGCTAAAGTACTGTTTTTTTTAAAAGTACATACGTCTCAGCTGACATAACTTACATAATTAAGTCGATTAATATCTTGGATAAATATTATATCCATATAATAATATTGCTTAAAAGATTTCCCTCCTTTTAGATTTTTGTATAAAATTTATTCTTGTACTTTCAAGTATTTTTACAGCGACACTTTTAATGACAAAAAAGGCTGGAGCATGTAGGCCTGTACTCCTTGGATTGAAAATAATCTCTGGTTCCACACTCCAGTCCAGTTGGTGTAATGCACCTCCTTGTCAACCGCAAAGAAGAAGTGAAAAAATTCAAGCCTGACGACGACATGCTTATCAACAACGTTGAGCACTGGCGATGGGGTGGTCCATTATTTCAATTTGGTTTAGTCATTTTTCGTTTTTGGATTTAGAAACCAAAAACGGCTCTTTTTTCCCTTTTCTTCGTTTCTAGTTTGAAAAGACAAACGAAAAAAAGGTGGTTTTCTCGTTTGTTCGTTTATTGGTTCAAACGAATAAACAAACTCTCAAAACGTACAAGGACCGTGTTCTTACCTGTTGTTGACCTTTTGGCTTCCTGAAGATCTCTGATTCTGAGGAGGCAGGAAGAGCAGTTTTAAATCAGCAGAGGGTGGACGCCCTGTGATCACATGATTTCACAGAAACAGTCTCAAAACCAGAATGCAGAGACTGAAGCAGACACGTGCAGAGGGGGGTGCAATGGCTGCTTGAGCACCTGCCCCTTTGCCCTTTGATGAACAACGTGCCCTTTTTTCAAACGCAAAATTTCCTTCATTTTATTTATTTTAAAATTTTAATAAATAAAATAAACTATCAGTAAAATGAATTAAAAATAATTTTTAGCAGCTCTGCCTACACAACCTGATCGCATACTTAAAATCTGACACTGATCAAAAAAACATCATCTTACATTATATATACATAAAACAATCATACAGTTTGTTAACATCAGCACATACAGTCCAAGATCGTTTTCAGCTTTTACTGGAACCAGTCAGTGATCTGTGCTGGAGAAACGTTGCACCATAAATAGTCCATTTACTTATTAACAAGGTTAGGGAAATATCCTGTAATTAATTATTAATTATTCATAGATTCTACCTCAGGAAGTATTTCATGAAGAGCTTTAAAATGACATTGATCCTAACTTCTGTGAGACTCACAGAGAAACACCATTACATTTGTTTTGGCACTCTTTTTCGGCACAGTTTTGTCAGGAACGTATGTACTATTGGATTATGGTGACCTCATTTATATGAATGCCCCGACCCAAGTATTGAAACTATTGGACTGCCGCATTGAGGTTTATCACAAACTGTAAGCCTCGCACACACCACTGTGAACTTTATACACGTGTGGGCTGGCCAGCACTGGAAAACCGTAGACTCAGTCATTGGTATATGTTTATTTATAAGGGTATTCTGCGTCTGCTCCCCTCATATCTGTGTGAATATATTCAACCAAAAGGGGCTGGACTGTATTCTTTACGCTCACAAGAGTCACTGCTACTGTCTGTACCAAGTGTCCGCACAGAAGCTGGTAAGGTGGCATTTCACTTTTCTGCCCCCACAACATGGAACAATTTACAAAAATTCTGGAAATTAAAGGAACTGGTATCAATAGGCCAATTTAAACTCTTGCTCAAAGGTTTGGAAATGAAATCTATGGTTTGTAAATGTTTTTAAATAGTCTTATGAAATTGTCTGAAATGTACTGAATTGTTGTGATCTGTGCCGCTGTCTTGGCCAGGACTCCCTTGAAAAAGAGATTAGTAATCTCAATGGGATTTTCCTGGTTAAATAAAGGTTTAATAATAATAATAATAATAACTATTATTAATGACTTCATATATTCAGGGTTCATCTTGTTCTGGCAGAATTTCCTTTTAGGGTTTTCAGTAAAAGCAACACTGCGACCATTTTTTATTCATCAGTTTTATGTTTTATTTTTGTTTCTGGCTAAATTTCACACAAATGCAAATTTACAAACAAAAAAACATTTATTGTCTCTGAAAAATTAATTGAACTTTGTTTTAGAATAAAAAGTTTGTCCTCCAACAAAAAGGCTCTTAGGATATTTAATTTAACTTTCTCGAAGGTCTTTCTGTAAGATCCTTATTTTATTGTTTTGTAATTGTACCCCCTCGCTAAATGTTATGATTATTGATGTTGCTTTGATATTACTTTCCTGTTAATAAAGTCCAATACAGTCAGACTTCTCTCTGCAGCCAGTAGAGTCGCTCCCTGCTGGCTGTTAGAAAGAATGCAGGTTTAAGGCTCTTCCTCATAGAGCCCTGCACGGGCCTCAGATCTAGGCCCGAGCCCGGCCCTGGTCCGACAGTTCATCAAAGTTACTAGCCCGAGCCTGTTTTATTTATTTATTTATTTTCATTACACAGCAGCCATTAAAATATGTCAGTTTTGTTAGTTATGTTTCATTTCTTTATTAAGTCAATTTAGACAGCGAGTAAAACATGTTTGATCAATTTAGCCTCTCAAATCACCGCTAATACTTTACTTAGCTACAAAACACTTCAAGTCTGTTCACACAGACAGTTAGTTTAATAAATGTTTATTTATTAAACCACAGTGAGTAAAACAACATTTTTGGCAGGCAGGCTGCTCGCAACAGCGCTTGCAAACGAAATGAGCAATAGCCTACAATCTAAATAAATTAAATAAATTAAAAACAAACTTGCAGGTTATCTTACCTTATAATGCACCAAAGAACATGGTCATTCTTTTTTCCAGTAGTTTCCAACAGTTAAACAAAAATAAAGTCCAATCAAACGAAAAGTTAGAACAGTCTGTTACAGAGCATCGTGGAGAAAAAGAACAGCATCCACAGAAGGTTTTCAGTCTTCCCGCTGGGCTTAAGACACGTTCGCAGCTGCTGACGGGGACACTAAACACAGAGCGAGCCAGTCTTGGCAGTTGCGGCAGCAGGGTCTCGTGCTGTTTCCACCAGAGCAGCACATCTCACCGAGAAACCTTCTGTGTGCGTGAGACTGTCATGTCATATGTCAGTGTAACTATAAGAGAGGTTAAAAACAGGTTATGAAATGTCTTTCTATTGTTTGTAATGTTTGTTTTTCTATCATCGACGTCAACTTCTCATATTTTCTTTTAATTAATGTCTAAAAATATAAAAAGGATAACCCAAAAAAGGCCCGAGGCCTCCAGGGTCGTAAATAAGTCGGGGCCCGTCGGGCTCGGGCTGAAATGCGGGGCTCTACTTCCTCAGTTAATTCCCTTTTCAGACCCGGAGGTTCCTGGTTGGTACAGACTGTCTGTTCACTCTTCTTGCTCGTGTGGGTCTGCTTTTATATTTCTAAATTCTTTTCAGTCTTTGTTGATAGTTGTCCGTTTGCTTCCATAGAGTTGGATTTACGTTTCACTTCTTCTGGTCCTTCTCGGATTATCAGCTTTTTCGCTTTGTGAGGAACCCTGGATGTTTAATGTGTGGGTTTTTTCTTTTGGATGGAGCCTAATTCCCTCTGTGGAATTAGGTCAGGGTCTTGTTTTGCTGTGGACTACTTCACTTGGAGTTTTGGACATTGCACACGTTAGTTATACACTTTGTTGAATACCCAGCCCTCCCCGCGTTTGTATCTGAGCACACGGCCTGAAATGTGACTTCCTGTGGTAAAACATTAAACAGCAGGTTTGAACTTGTCTACCACTTTGGGTTTATTGTAGCTCAGAAGATGCACAGTTGGCTTTTCATTACTGAACTTCATTCTCTGCAAATAGTTGTATTGTTTTTCTCTATTCTTTTATTATTCTTATAAAACTTGAATCTGTCTATTCCCTATTTATACATTTCTGTACATCAACTGTTTGTCTAAGTGTAGCACTTTATCACCAAAGCAAAGTCCTCGAATTCCCCAAAAACTACTTGGCAACAAAGCTCCTTCTGATTCCACTCCAAACACCAAGTAACTAACTGAGATAAACTCACGAGTCATTAGCAAACTGTACGTTTTAAGTGGTTGCTTACTTAAAAAACTAACCTTCATCTGGGTGATCACAGGAGGTGATTATTTGATTGACACACAGACTGACAGGAGACAGACAGAAACACTCGGAACTATTATGGCATAGCCAGCAATATAAAACTGTTCAATTACTGGCATTTATAGGTGGACAAACGTTTGGTTATTGATACCTCATTCCAGGTATCAATCCAATTAATACTTTTTATAATATTAATAATTTAATTAATTTTACTCTAATAATTTATAGCTAATAACCAAACCTTTCTCTACCTGAATCCCAGAAGACACGCTGCAGCAGCATTAATGCTGACAAGAATATTTTTATTCTGATGCAAATATGTTTGTTTCAGTCCTCATCACTTTAGTGAAGAATACAAAAAGTAACATTGAGTTATTCACAATCCAGCAGAGGAACAGTCTGGAGAGTCACTGCAGTCTCTGCTTCCTGTCTCTGAGACTGTTTCTATAAATTAACAGCATCCGAGAGCTTTGTGAAGCCAACGGTTAAACAAGAGTTTAGAAAGCTTTGAAAAATACTTTGACGTCCAGATCAGGAGTTAACGCCATAGTAAGTGCAGGAAACTTGTGTTTAATGTATAAAGTATTCCTCCAGACAGACAGGTGATATTTCCTCAGTAACTGCAGATGTTGTGAACAAGTTTCACTCTGAAACATGTTGCCACATAAAATCACAGAGTGGACAGCTACAGACCTCCAAACGTGGTGTGGCCTTCGCATTAGCTCAGGAACAGTGCATAGAGAGCTTCATGGAAGGGGTTTCCATGGCCAAACAGTTGCATCCAAGCCTTACATCAGCAGTGGTGAAGCGGTGTACTGAAAACTTTTGCAATATAGTATATAGTGATGTTCCGATCGATCGTAAAGTATCGATATTTCTGATACCAACGTTTCCTGCTCTAGGATCGATACTCATGTAAAATGATCGATATCTGAACTCACTTGAAGTGAGTGTGTGTTTTATCATAAGTATCTTACTGTCACCAGGATGGTCTAATTATACTCTGTTGATAGGAACTACTTCTCCTTCCGCCTGTCAAAGTCATGCTTGCGTTATGGTTCTGTGACAGAGCTCCTTTGAAGTGAGCAGCTGCAGCCCTTTACATTTCACTTTTACATTGAATCCTGACTCTTGCTGACTGTAAAAACAGTCACGTCTGGCTGTATTTTAGCTGTGAAGGTAATAATGTTGTGTGTGATGTGTGTGCAAAGACAGTGAAATACTTTGGCAACACTGCAAACTTCGCTAAACATCTGAGATTAAGTCGAAATAATAGTATGATGTTATGAAGGAGAAGTTCTGAGCACACATTAAACTAGAAATAAAATATGTACAAAGTATTTGTATCGGTATCGGCAATACCAGCCTGGGTATTACTTGGTATTGGATCATATAGGAATTAAGAGGTATCGCACATCATTAATAGTGTATGTTTCTCCTGTAAATCAACTTTTGTTACTTAATTTCATCTCTGCCGAGTCAGCACACATGCAGGCATGGCTGAAGTAAGCTAAAGTATGTAAATGTGACTGTGGCTCCTTTTCACCTCAGTGATAAATTAATACATTTTAATTCAGTTAGAAACTCCTGGACTTTAATAGCTTCTGTGTTTCAGCAGGTTTTCAGCTCATGTTCAAAACTATGTGCACATAAAAAATCTGTGTTCTCTGACATTTGCAGAATAATATTTTGAGACAAAAGTCGTAATATTAAAGAGGTGGTATTCTGCTTTTTGGCTTTGTCCCTCTCCTTTATTGAGTTATATTCCCTTTTTTTTGTGCATGTAATAGGTTTGCAAAAAGTCCAGCCCAAAGTGAGTTCCCATCTCCCACAGAAAACTCTGCTCTGAACTGAAAACAGCTCATTTATAGTCCAGCCTTTACTTCCGCTTTCTTGTGATGTCACAAGAAAATACGTGTCATAACGCTCACCGAGCGGCTACTCCGACACGCCCTCAGAAACAGCGAGCTGCAGCACACAGCTCTCCTCTCCCTTCCAAACACCAGCTACCCTCCAGGCAGTCAGTGGACATAAAGTTGTTCCTGTGATGTAGAGACAGAGCTCAGTTAAAACTTTATGGATACAGATTAATAACTCACCGCTCTGAAACTCTCGCTCCAGTCCGTGTTGCCAAGCTGGTCGGCAACACGTACGGCTGAACCCGAGCTGTTTACCGGCTTCTCGCTGACCCGCCCTTCTCTGCTTCTGATTGGCTAGTAGTCCTTTTGTTTATTTATTTAGATTTATGATTAGACATATAGTCAATAAAAATAGAAGTATATCTTAAATTTACAATGCAATCTATAAAATCATTATCACAATTTTTCCAACACACAAGCAAGATAAACAGACACACCTCTGTCTATATTTGTCTGTCTCTCTCTTACCCCTGCCATCGCCTCCCTCATCCTTTCCCCATTAATGTTTCCTTCTCAAATTATTTCCCACACTTTTTTGAACCTGGTATCTTGTTTCCTCTGTGAGCGTCTCCCTCTTATTTTCTGGTAGCAGTCAGCCTTGGCAGCGGCTGCAGCTACAGCAGGTCAGTCGTAGTGAGTCAGTCCCAAATACTGTCAGCAATCTTTCCATCTTGTCATGGTCACATATTTGTTTCATCAGCTATAATATATATCTTATGTTTGTTTTAATATCTGTAGTCACAGATCACCTCCAGTAGCATCAGCAGCAACAACAGCAGCAACCACCCCTCGCCAGCAACTGTTCCCTGTAAGTTATGTCAGCCCACAGTGTTTTAAAGCTAGAGCTGGGTATTCCCTGTGTCCCAGCATTTGCTGATGTATCGATACAGAAGCATCACTATACGCATATCAGCAAGGAATACGTCACAATATATTTCTGTATCGATATTGTCAGAACAGCCCTCTTTAAATCCTTGTTCCATGAGGACCTTTTATACTTTGAGCACCGGCCGCTCAGAGGTCTCTGCACAGCCCTGGTCATAATAGTCTGCCCCTCTGCTGTGCATTACTGCTCTGCTGATATGGTAGGCTATCCCCTTTATGGCACATTTCTACTCCTGCGTAGGGTCTACGTGCGTAGCCAGGCATTTATACTTATGCATCGGTGTCTCCGTCATTCTGCAATTACATCCCCAAACACTAGTTGCCAGTAGCACTACAGCATACACTGTGTTGACTTTAGCCGTCCGAGCAGGCTAACTTCCGGTTTAGCCCTCCGCTAACATGAATGGGGGTTAAATTATGCATTCAGCTGCTGTAGACATTTCAGATGTTATCGACCGAATGGATCACATTCTGATAGTGAAACGAGTCATTTCGCTCGGGTTGTGATGGTCAAATACATTGATCCACCGTGTTACAGCCGCTGGTTTGGCCACTTGTAAAAGTTACTTCAAAGGACGGGCACTTCCTGTCGGTTCGGAGGCATTGCGAGGCTACCCAGCCGACCAATCACAGTGCTTACGGTCCATCTCGACTTGACGTGTAGTTACATTTTAGAGGAGGTGCACGTCAGGCTACGGTGTAGGTGAAGTTGTAGGGTAGGGGGCTACGCAGAGGCTACGCCGTCGATTTGACGCAGAAGTATAAATTGCAGATCGTCTGACAGACACAGAGCCCGTCTGGGACGTCTCTTCATCAGAGGTGGAAAACTGAAACTGAAAGGTGATCAGAAATAAATCTCACCACAGATCCACACAAATGTTCATTCCAGCACCTCCAATAAAATTCAGCTCACAGCCGCTTCAGAGGGAAACATCCTGGAGCAGAGAGACAGTCAAACAGAGCAAAGTGTCTCTGAGCGAGGAGGACAGAGCAACAGGTGTCTGTGTCGCGGTCTGGTGTGTCATGTTATTCTCTCGCTACTTTGCAGTGGACTGTTATCTGTTTGTACAGCAAATAAACTGACCAACAACATTTAAAGGTTCACTGTGTAAAATTTCTGAGGATCTATCGACAGAAATGCAAAAATGCAAAATATAACTATGTTTTCAGTGGTGTGTAAAGACCTTACATAATGAAGCGTTATGTTTTTATTACCTGAATGCTGAATACACACGTTAGAAGAAGAAGTAGTAGTAATATACAGCAGGGGTCTAAAATAAGTTTTGCATCAGAACAATATTTTCAACCATTAGATGGAGGATGAGAATATAAGCTATAAAATGACCTTGCATCAACATGTTGGTCAGTCGGTAAGGCGCAGGACTCACAACCCAAGGGTTGAGGTTTTTCTCTCTTCAACAAATGGATTCTGCAGCGAATGTTTCTCAGATCACGGCATGTGCTGCACTGTTTTTTTTCCCAGTGTTTGATCCACATCCATCAACCCACAGACGCTTTTTCATTTCTCTGTATCTCCAGGCAGAGGACATTTAGGGGAATCACATTTTTCTGTCGGCTCTTTCAGAGTTGTGTCAAGCAGCTAAAGACTCTTTTAATGTCGTTCAGAGTTTTTCAAAGTAAAAGCTCAGTTCAACTCCAGATACAGCATTATAGTAAACGAGCTCCTCACGCCTTTATTTTTTAGGCTAAACCACTAGAGGAAGTGATTATGTGAGTAACTGTTGCTGCCATGACTGAAATCTATTTTAAGCAAGTATTTATTTATTTATATTTTTTGTTGCTATTAAAGCACCATAATCTGGCAGCAGGCCAGATATTATTGTTGGCGGGCAGTTTTTTCGAGGGTCCATAATCACAGAGAGAATTAATGTGTCTCCCTTGTCAGTGCTTGTATAAACTTTATTTAATATGTGGTTTATAATGGACTGTGGTGCAGAAACAGTGACAGTGTTTCACACTCTTAATCTACTTAAAGAAACCTCATATCTTGACTGGCCACTCTCTGCTGTCTCAGAAGAGACACATTTTGTGCTGTGTCAGCCACCGTAGCTGTCCTACGCTCTTTGAAAGGTTAGGGGGCAGTGGTAGACTGGATAGATGGCTGCAATTCACAACCCTCACCACTAGATGTCACTAGATCTTACACACTGAACCTTTAAGATCCAGTACCTGCTGACAGCTGCTGATAACAGCAGCACAGCTGACAGGAGGTCACTGATTGTTTTTCTTTCAACCAATAAGCTGCTGCATCCTCAAGCTCCTGTCAAGCTGTTACCATGGCGACGTGAGTAAAACTAGTTTCTACAACAACACAGAGTTTCAGAGTTTATTTTCTTGTTGAAATGCATCACGCTGCTGAATCCCATTTTACTACATGATGTGAACATTTACAACGAGAGCAGAGTTAAGAGTGAAAACTAGAAAAGTGTCAGATTGATGTGATTATAGAAACAATTAAAATCTAAAAGAACCAGGCTTTTATTTTTAATGAAACGTTAGAAGGACACAGGTAGAAGTTGTGTGTGTGGGATGGTGGGAGCAGGTAGAGTGATTTTATTTATTTCATTCTATATTCCGTAGTTTTTGATCTCATGTCTTTACTTTTCTTCAGGAACAGCTCATCCAAATATGAAGAAATCGTTTCTAAAAGTGTTCTGATCCAGTCATGACCTCCTGCTGTCTACCAGCTGAGACCAAAGAAAGAGAACATTGAATGACTCTTGGTGAAAGAAATGTGAACAAGATAAACAAAACCATCTTGCTTGTGGGTGAAACAGGAACAGGAAAATCTACTCTGGTCAACGCTCTGGTCAACTACGCCATGGGAGTGAAGTGGGAGGATGATGTCTGGTTTAAGATCGTAGAGGACGAGAAGAGAAACCAGTCAGAGAGTCAGACATTAGATGTGATGGTGTACCAGGTCTTTGGTTTTGAAGGTGAAACTCTGCCCTACTCTCTGACCATCATAGATACTCCTGGATACGGAAACACCAGAGGAATCGAACAGGATGACATCGTCAGTCAAAGATTATTAGACTGGTTCCGCTCAGAGGACGGAGTTCATGAGGTTAATGCAGTGGGTCTGGTGCTGAAAGCAACTGAGAATCGACTGAGTGAGCGACTGAAGTACGTCTTTGATTCAGTGGTGTCTCTGTTTGGAAAAAACATGGAGAAGAACATTGTTGCTCTCATCACACTCTCAAATTGTCTGACACCTGAAAATGTTCTGAAAGCTCTCGGAGATGCAAAAATTAAATGTGCCAAAGATGAAAAGAATCAGCCTGTTTACTTCCTGTTTAATAACTGCCAGAACACAGAGAGAAAACAGAAAACTAAGTTAGCTTTAAAATATATATGGGACTTAACAATGGCCGGAGTGAGTCAATTCACAGACTTCCTGAATGAATCTGCACCTCAGAATCTAATGGGAACTGTTGAAGTGTTGAAGGCTCGAATCAAACTGCATCTAAAACCTGAAAGAGAGAGTTGAATTCACTGAACTAAAACAGAGAGAAATCCAACAGACTCAGGAAGCTCTGAAGAAACATGAAGAAGAGAAGAAGAGAAATGAGAAGTTCACTGTAGAGGTTGATGAGGTCTACAAAGATAAAAAACCTTAGTGCGTTCATGTCAAACCAGCAACTGTGTGGCTACTGACAGGCTGTCAATATCAACACCCCTATCAAAGATAAAAACGGATCTACCCCCGTGTCTGATATTACGTTGATGCTGATCATTGAGGTTGGGTCATGTTAGGTTTCCTACATTCAAGATTCGCTCTTTCAGCGCAGGCCGACAGGCGCCTGCTTTTAACAGGTTGATGGGCGCATTACTCTCTCCCCCCATGAGAAACTTCACAGAAATCATACACGACACATTAAGGATGGATCACTAGAAAACCTGTCTATATGAAGTGGGGGACTCATCCTATTCTTGCACCCATCAAAGCTATAATATCAACCCCGTAATAACATGCACATCGATTGACGTCACTTCTCCTCGAGAGCCTGTTTTGGTCTCCTGCATATTCAGTTTAAAACAAGAACGATAAATAATCACACAGGCATTTGTAAACATCTTGTGAGAGCCATCTGTTTTCTGTTATATGACAGTTTAACCACTGAGTTAAATCTCGTTGTTTAGCTCCTCTGTCAGTGTTTGCATCCTTTTCTTCCCACAGTCAGTACGTATTAATATTAATTCCACTAACCATTTATAGACAGTTGTAGGTGTTTGAAAGGATCGGATATGGCGCTTCCTCACATAGGCCACATTTCAAGTTGATTGTGATTTATAAAGGGAACAAGCTTGCAAGGGTGCATTTGCACGGTTTTATAAGTCATTATAAAGCCATTTTGTCTTTTGGACACACTTTTAGCGAGGTTTCATGAATTTCATAGGGTTCTTAAAGTTTGTGATGTGCATAAGGATTATAATACACTATACTTTTAATTAGTTGTATATATGTAATTGTTATATCATGAATCTCATAGGGTTCTTAAGGGGCTGTTTTGTGCCCCCCCAATCCGCGTCTTCCACCCCTCCCGATTGAAGCGCGTTCTCGAGAGTGTGCGGGTGGGGGGTCGCGGGATCACGCAAAGCTGCCCTATTTACTGCTGCTGTTGATCACTGATCAGTGCTTGAGGTAAATAAATCCTATTATAACTTTAAGAAATCGTTGCCTGTGACTGTTTGTGTATAAGTCCATAAATCTGCTTATTCAGTTCCTCTGGTGTTGTTTTATTAGTGACATCGCTGTCACTGTCGGCATCCAACAGACCTTCCACGCTGCAGTCATGCTCCACCATCCTGTCCTTCAGTCTCTTTCTGTTTTTCATTGCTGTTGAACCAAAATCCAGATATTTTTATCCTTGTGTGTCTTTTTTTCTGCTTTTCTTCCCTCCTATTTGTTGGCATGCCCTGTCCTAATTACATAGATTAGATTTTGTTTATTGCCTGCCCCCCTGTAGGATTTGTTTGCGTTTTGGGTTGCTGCTCTGACTGGCTTCTCTCCTCGTCCTTCTTGTCTTTCTTGTCCTTTACGATCTATACCACCAAGAACTCTCCTTTTAGTATCTGGCAGATGTGTAATTTTTGCTCATGACTAAAACCTTTGATGCAGCTGTTTGATATTCTACACAGCTTCAAACTATTTTATCTGGTGGCTGATGGAAACATTCAGCAGCTACCAGCAATCTGATATTAGTTCAGTTTACAACATGAGTAAACTAGTTTTACTCATGTTGCCATGGTAACAGCTTGACAGCAGCTTATTGGTTCTAAGAAAAACAATCAGTGACCTCCTGTCAGCTGTGCTGCTGTTATCAGCAGCTGTCAGCACATTTACATTTTGTCACGCTCTGCCAGTTGGCCATCCTTTGTGTTGCACTTTTGAGTTTAGTATCTGCCTTAGTATGTTGAGTTTTGGGTTCAGTCCTGTCTAGTGTCCAGTATCTGTTATATAGTCTGCTTGTCATGTCAAGTCTCTCCGTTTTCCTCTGCTCTCTCTCTCTGCCTCGTTAGTCTCATGTCTGTCACCTGTGTTGCTCCTGCCCTGATCGTTAGTCCCTGTGTATATTTACTGTACCTGGTGTTTCTGTCTTGTCTTTGTCCGGTCATTGTTGTCATGTGTGTACTCTCTGCCTGCAACCAGCCTTGCTTGTCTCGTCTCGTCTCCCTGTACTTTTGGATTTCTGTTATTCAGCCACTCAGCTGTAAGTGTGCTCGCTTTTGGTTATATTAAAACCCTTAGTTGAACTATACCTGCTCCGCTCTGTGTCCTGCGTTTGGGTCCTCCAACCTGCCTCCACACCACGATCGTGACACATTTACTCATTTGGCAGAAGCTTTTATCCAAAGAGACTTACAGTTTAGGAACAACATACAAGCATCAACAGAGCATCAATACAGCACGAGAACTACAATTGACAATTGTTACGTCCCAAGGACTAGGGGTGTCCTGGATGTAACATGTGTGGCCTCCCACTCTTCCCATTCCCAAACAAGGCCAGCACACCACAAATACAATTTAGCAGTTTTTATTATACATCGGAGATGAGCAGTGCCCAAAAGAACAACCAAAACACTAAGAAAACCTAAATCTTTCCTAAAACCAAAACCAAAAGGTAAAGAAAAGACAAAGCTCTAAAACTAGGCTTCTAAGTCCAAAAACAGGAGAAAACGATGCAAACAAAAAAAAGGGCTTCTCACTGCTAGTAGCTGACACAATATAGCTACAACAAAGGAACTTGCTTCATAGCAACAAAAATGGCAAAGCCAACAAAACCAGGTTGTCATAAGACAATCAGAAGGACTACGATACTACTTACAATCTAAGTTGAATATAGTCACAACCGTTCAATATGTACAATAAACACAGACATAACACACAGTCCTCAGGCAGGTTGGGAATGGCAGAGAGAGGGAGAGTTCCTGTCCGTAGGGCTTAAGATGGCTGCTGTCATCCAGGTACCCAATCAGGATTCCTGTTCTCCAGTACCTGCATACACTCACACACACACTCTAATGGAGGAGAACAGCTGACAGTGCCAGGAGAGATAAACAAACAAAATATGACCCCAGGGTCATAACACAATAAATACTAGTAAGAGCTGATAGCACGTATAGCATCAGTGGGGTAAATACCTCAGCAGAGAGGGTGGACGCCCTGTGGTCACATGATTTCACAGAAACAGTCTCAGAGACAGGTAGCAGAGATCAGTTTGTATCAGCAGAGATGGAGGACACACTGTGGTCACATGATTTCACAGAAACAGTCTCAGAGACAGGTAGCAGAGATCAGTTTGTATCAGCAGAGAGGGAGGACGCCCTGTGGTCACATGATTTCACAGAAACAGTCTCAGAGACAGGAAGCAGAGACTGCAGTGACTCTCCAGACTGTTCCTCTGCTGGATTGTGAATAACTGAATGTTACTTTTTGTATTCTTCACTAAAGTGATGAGGACTGAAATAAACATATTTGCATCAGAGTAAAAATGTCAGCATTAATGCTGCTGCAGCGTGTCTTCTGCTGGGATTCAGGTAGAGAAAGGTTTTAGCTAAATATCAGAGATGTTTGAGAAATATTACTAAAGGTATTCATATTATAATTAATATTCATTGGATTGACACCTGGAATAACCAAAACAGGTTTTGTCCACCTATGAATGCCAATAATTGAACACTTTTATTTTGATGGCTGTGCAGGGCCGTGTACGTTTTGGTAGTTTGTTTTTTCGTTTGAACCAATAAACGAACAAATGAGAAAACCACCTTTTTTCATTTGTCATTTCAAACCAAAAACAAAGAAACGGAAAAAAAGAGCCGTTCTCCCGTTTTTGGTTTCTGAATCCAAAAACGAAAAACGACTAAACCAAATTTTTGAAATTCCTATTTTCATTTTGAAGATAGACGTTAAGAAAAGAAAGACCGGTGAGCCAGGTGTCCCGGACCAAGGTACGTTTTAACCGTTTGTAACTGTAAAATTTATTACTCAATATTTCCTTTCATTGGTGGGTGGGACTTCATCAAACACTTGCTTCTGATTGGATAGTGTGCTCTATCACTTATCTTTGTACTTAAGGCTATTTTTCAAAATGAAGGTTCTCCCAGAGAACTTCCATTCCTGCTGTGGCTCTCCCTCTTTGCCTTAAGACGATGCAATGTCTCCACAAAAATATACACTTAGATGACGGTTTATTAGTGAAAACTAATTAAATAATGCCATAAATCCGCCTTCATGATTAAGAGATTAACAGTTTGAGAGGTAGCGATTCAGCTGTATGATCAGTTTGGTGGTGCTGTTAAACTGTAATGAATTAAACAAAGGTATTTCTGTTATTTAGCATTACAGATTAAGGCTTATTTTAGTAAATGCTGTGAACAGTAAATAAATAAATACACGTATTTTTCCACTTGTGGAAAAACTTCAGAAAGACAGAGAGTCCTTCGAGCTTGTTGTCAAACTGGATCAGTGTGAGCAGCAGCTGTGTAGAAAACAAGCTCTACACTGTTGATCCAGATGTTTAAACATCACAAAGCGAGGAGTGAGGACGCCCCCTGGTGTCTCATGCTGAGTACAACAGCTCCCTCCCTCCCCCACATCACAAACTAAACACAGTCAGATCCTGTTGGACTAAATCCATTTATTTTTTCTCTTCTAATCATGTTTTCTCCACTATGATTGTGTTTGTGCTTGTATGAATAGACGTGTCTTATATATCCACCATGATGTCACAATGTTGAAGCTGTTGGGAAACTAAAGTGAACTCATTATAAAGGAGTTTAGCCTGGAGGGGGGTTGAAACCTCTTCCTGTGTTCTGAGAGTGTTAATAATATATCTTAATATCTTTCTCAATAATAAAGAAGATTCCAGTTAATGTGTGTGTTGTATCAAAGTCCTATAAGAGCTGAGGACAGACTGCCTCTCCTCAGTCACACCTGTGTAATGCTGATGATGCTCTGACCTGCAAACAATAAAGATCTGCTGACATTATGAATATTGTGTCATCTGGGATTTGAGTTCCAGCTCTCATCTGCACTAGACA
>NW_025743062.1:480-4318 GCF_021292245.1 Micropterus dolomieu | reverse complement strand
GCCAGATAGATCGTCTCACCAACTTCCCGTCAAGAAAAGTCTACTTCTCAGCTGTTGGCTTCAGGTTTCCCAGCAGATTACACAGCATACATGTTATGCCTGAACCACACCCTCCAAGACTCCCAGCATGTTTAGAGTGAATGTGTTTTTAAAATCCCTTTTTAAAAAACAACATGTAGCAGATGCTAAATCACAAGTAATGACTGCTTGGATTGGTTTGCCACCACATTGAGAACACACAATAATCTGAAATCTAAATGCAACACTATCAACCTGTGACATAACCGTGTGCTACAATGGCAGGTCAGGGTGAGGAACTCGAGGCAAACGTAGAGGGCTGCAGCATTAAACACGCTGCCTGTATTTGGGACAAGAATCTATCAGGGACGGGCCTTTTCTCACCTGTCAGAACAGGAAGTTCTTGCTGTAACTTAGGTTTTTCTTTTATTAGCCTGAGATTGTTAACATAACAAGGTCCAGTGAAAGTGTTGAATAGAATTTGTGTTTGAAATGGTAGTAAGCCATGAGTCAACATAATACCATCTCCTAGCAAGGATCTTGCTAATGTTCAGTCAATCTCAAATCGCATGTGGGCAATAAGTCGGAATTGAGCATTAAGGCCTGCAGTGTGAATATAGCTTAACTAGGACTATTTAAATTAAAAGTTTTACGGTAGTCAAGTTATGAAGAACTTGCTAAAAAGTAACAAAGTGGACAGTGCATTGGAAAAAAAAAAAACCCAAAGGGGACAACTTACATAAGCATGAACTCCACATACTGTAACTTTGAACTTAAAGATGGCAACTTTGTCATTGACAAGTTTACCGTTTGTACTCCCATCACTCCCAGTAACAACAAGCTTGGTGGGGTCCACAGGGATGGATGCAGCGTTGGCACGAATGGCAAACAAAGTGTTGATCGACAGTACACTCTAGAGGGGGAAAAAAAAAAAAGTCACTTGAAATACAGACATTTCCTATTTGAACATTTTTTTAAACCATGTCTCCCTAATCAGAAGCCTCACCATCCATTGGGTAGTAGCAGGCAGATGTAGAAGAATCCACACAGCATCCCGTCATCAGTCTGAGGACGATATTCCTGACTGGCCACAAATCACCAGCTCTCCACGTGTCGGTGGTGCTGGCATTTCAGGCCCTTGGGGGAATCCAGGCCGCTGCGGACATGCAGGTCGTTGCGGCAGCGCTGGGATTGGCTCAATAAGCTTTAATGTGGTATTGGATTGGCCACTGGAGCGAGGAAACACGCCTGGGTCAAACTTCAGACCTCTCAAGATGTGGAAGCAACTTGTCTGATCAAACTCGTTGACATACAAATGCTGGCTGTAGCAGTCATTCTAATTTTTCACAACGAGCTTTTTCAGAAATGAACTCAATTCAAGACATGCAAAACTACACACCAATTTTAAAAAGACTACAGAGCCAAGGCAATTACTTTACAGTACATTTACAGAAACCTAGCCATTTCACATAGCACCCGGTGAAGGGTACAGCCAAGGTGTTAGTCAAAGGGTTCACTTTATAACCTCAAGACTCTGGAGCATCCATGACAGCCAGCAGGGCCTTTGAGCCTGATGAATGAAGTGAAAGCCTAGTAAGTTTACAACATGCATACAGCAAAATAAAGACTTTAGTTTAGATAAGAAAAGTCAAGTACATACCCACAACTTTAACTTCACTTAATGAACCTGTCATTAGAGAATTTGGAAGCCAAAGTCACTGCAAACCACATCTAGCCCAGTCAGACGCCAACTGGTACTGCCAGTCTGGCTCCTTGAAGGGATATCTTCAAATTCCATCTGGAAACCACTATCAGTACCTCTGCGCCATGTTCTTGGACTAGAATGTAGTGCGTCAATCTGGTCTCCATGGTTAGCAAAATCGTAGAAGTTCCCACGGGTGGTTGCACCTTCAACTTAAAGTAATGAATCCTCAAGAACTGCATCTTTACCACTGTCATCCTCCCTGCCGTCATCTGGAGGGGAGAGAGGTAATTGTTACCAATGTCTCAGGTCATCTATGCTTGATATTATGGAAATACATACTGCCCTACAAGAGGTAAATCGCAATAACTACATGTTTGTTCAAAATTGAGTTAAGACTTCAAATGGGCTTTATGATATCTGTTCTGTCTTGTGACAAAGTCTCCTACTTTAATCTAAAATGGTTTCAGAGAAGCAAGTGTCAAAATTGCAGTAACTACAAAATCCAAGCTAATACCAAGGCAAACCGCAGTAAGTGATGTTACTGCCTCCTGGCTGGCTTCGACACCGCAGATGTCGCTGGCAGTACGTTACAGCCTGCACACGCACAGAGAGACGGTCAGCGTCTAGTCAATGTAGCCTACTTGCAACACGAACGGTTAACAGTCCGCCACTAAGTAGAGAGATATCATGACACACCTGACCGCGACACACGTCGCTCTCTCAGCCGTCTGTCCCCCTCGCTCAGAGACACATTGCTCTGACTGTCTCTCTGCTCAAGGATGCTTAATTCCCCTTGAAGCGGCTGTGAGCTGCACTTTATCATAGGTGCTGAAGCGAACATGTGTGGGTGTGGTGATATTTCTGTCTGATCACAAGTGTTTTCAGTTTCGATTTTCTACCTCTGATGAAGAGCAGCGCGCTCATCTCATCCAGTACAGTCCCAAACGGGGACTCTGGGAGACTGTCTAAAAGGGGGTACACTGAAAAAATTGGAAATAGCTGGTCTTTGAATTTACACAAAGAAAGTTTGTATATGCAACACAATTCATTTATATTCCCTTTTTGAACACGATTAAATCAAGTAGACTTATAGTGTTTTATGTAGATTGTTGCTCTACTAGATTTTCTCGCTTTGATTGAAATCAGCCATTCTCTTTATACATCCATGATACAATTGAGTTTGATCACCACCGGAAATAGAATATATTCAAAGAGCGCCAGGAAGTGTTGAATGGCGCTCCGGATTGGATACCAAGATGCCAAGCCTGGGAAGAAGCGGCAGCTCTGCAGCTACATGTCCTCCCAAGACCTCAAATTACTGAAAAGGTAAGTTTGTCAAATTGATTTATGTGTTAAAGTAGAAAACATTTCCACGAACGTTAGATTCTGTTTTCGTACAATAGTATGTAATACCCAAAATTGTCTGTCACTTGTTTGTGTAACTACATTGAAGTTGTTTTTGAAGTTGTTTTTAGCTAACGTTAGCTAGCTAAACCAACGCTAGCTAGTTTAGTTTGACTTTTATTTAAGTTGCGTTAACCCCCTAACCCCGGGGAAATCCTGAACTGTTGTCAGCAGCGGTACCGTAGGTGGTCAACGGAGGGTTTTTTCCCCGATGGTACCGCTGCTGACAGCAGTTCTTCAGTGTCCCGACAGCCGTTAGCTGGTCGCTGGCGGGGATTTCCGAGCTTTGCCCATCCGCTCCTGAGGGTGGAAGCAGGCGACGGCATCATATTTACTTTTGTTTCGGTTTTTTTTTTTTTTCATCAGAGGTAATTTAACATTGCCTTAAATGAACTTACTGTTCTGTATAGACAATGTAGTGTAGTCTTTACTCTCCCGGCTGGTGTGCAATGTGTATTTATTGTGTGTAACGTTAAGTTATCATTTCAGTTTCCTGATCCACTCTTTTGTTTTTAAACTTAAACACACTGAAAAGCCGTCCATAAATCGTTAAGTTAACAGTTATTTAATTATTTTCAGCTTGCTATTGTTTCCAAAATTGCACTGTATTACAGAAAATACTTAACGTTAAAAGTTAATATCGGTTGCATCTTGCTCTGACTTTTGTTATATTTGTTTGTTTGTGTTCACCTCACTGATTATACATATTTT
>NW_025743062.1:0-460 GCF_021292245.1 Micropterus dolomieu | reverse complement strand
CATTGAAGTTGTTTTTGAAGTTGTTTTTAGCTAACGTTAGCTAGCTAAACCAACGCTAGCTAGTTTAGTTTGACTTTTATTTAAGTTGCGTTAACCCCCTAACCCCGGGGAAATCCTGAACTGTTGTCAGCAACGGTACCGTAGGTGGTCAGCGGAGGGTTTTTTCCCCGATGGTACCGCTGCTGACAGCAGTTCTTCAGTGTCCCGACAGCCGTTAGCTGGTCGCTTGCGGGGATTTCCGAGCTTCGCCCATCCGCTCCTGAGGGTGGAAGCAGGCGACGGCATCATATTTAGGGCCCGAGCACGACCGTGCGAGGTCCCTATTGAATCTGCTCGGATTATATATTTAGGGCCCGAGCACGACCGTGCGAGGTCCCTATTGAATCTGCTCGGATTATATTTTTAGGGCCCGAGCACGACCGTGCGAGGTCCCTATTGAATCTGCTCGGATTATTTTTTT
>NW_025743061.1:2534-5152 GCF_021292245.1 Micropterus dolomieu | reverse complement strand
TCTCCGCTGAAACTTTTCTTTTCTAACTGCTGTCTATTTTTGTTGAAAATAAACATGTTGGTAAAAGTTCAAGCTTTTTTATCTGGCCTAAGTCTTGATTTTGTTTTACACAGCACTGTCTTCAGTAAATTTAAAAAGATACGTTGCTTTTTGTAGGATCAATAGATTTGAAAAGTACTTTTTACTTTTGATACTCAGGAACTTTTAAATCCAGTTACTTTTTTCACTTTTACTTGAGTAGTATTTTACTGGATGACTTTTATTTGAGTAACATTTTAGTGTGGTATCTGTACTTTTACTTAAGTAGGAACATTTAGTACTTTTCCCACCACTGAACAATGGTTATTCTACAAGAGGAGCTGAATTCCATCAGTCCTCTGAGTGTTTCTGATTTATGCACCACTGATGAACTGAAAAGTTGCCACAGATTTTCTTTTTCCTTCAGACTTTTCAGACATCACACATGTACCACAATAGAATTACTGAATTATGAACAGAGAAATGATTATTGTCTCTTGTCAACTACTAGAAATGTGTCACTGAGCTGAACAAGGATGGAGACTCCTGGATTGGTCTACAGTTCACACAACAAAAAGGATGGGAATGGGTGGACGAGTCACCGCTGACAGTAAAGTGAGACGCTTTTAAATTTAAAGTTTCCATCACAATTCAATTTGTTAATAAAAGAATCTTGTTTTTAAAATTAGATGAAAACAAATGAAAAAAAAAATACTTCACATTATATTAATTTACAAAGCTGAATTATGTGTTAAACATGTTATTAAAAATGTAATTGTCATTTATGATAATAAAACTATTTTAAGTAAAATCCAACATCTTACTTCAAATTCAAAATAATCAGGAGTGACAACATTTTATTTCTCCTACAGGTTCTGGGCAACAGGACACCCGCACAGAAACAATTACACTGCAGCATTCTGCGATCAACAAGGAAAATGGACAACGAGCAGATATTATGATCAGAAGAACTGGATCTGTGAGAAAGAGCTTTCCTGTTTATCTTGAGGACAGAGGGGTGTGTAGTGTTGGGATCAACTTTGTCAAATCAGACCAACTCACATTTTACATTTCTTCAGTTGTTCATTCTGTGTTGCATCCTGAACAACCTGGATTACATAGATATTGTTCCTCTGCCCTACACAGTGAACAGTCTGGTTGGAAGTCATCCACACAACTACATGTGCACTTACCCTCTCTGCAGAGAGGGATATTACAACAGCCTGTTTTCAAAAAGCCTAAGATGTCACATACATGACAACAAGGGGAAAGACGGCTCCTTTCTGTTTCAGTGTTATTTAAGCCATTATCATAAAGGACAAACCTCATAGGCTTCTTCCACAGACCACTTACTGATGTAGTTACACTTGGGAGGAGGAAAGATTACGAATGTGTTTTGGAGAGAAGGATGCATCTGATTTTGAATAAGATTTTAATCCATCTTTAATGCTTGGTTGCATTTACACTTGGGCTGTTTTGCTAATCAAAAGATATCAAATCCACACAAGATGCATGAACTGATAATAAGTCACCTCCCCTGTATGTGTGTCAGTAAGGATGATATTCAATCATCTCTTTTGTTTTCTTCATAAAATTACAAGAGAACAGTTATGTGTTTAACATCTTAGGTTTATTATCATCATTGAACCATTAATACTTGTCACGTCATTTCATCTACTAGACAGAACAAAAATAACTGGTCAACACATCACATTTCCTGTGTCAGAGATGCATGTGTGAATAAACTATATGGAGAACATGAATGCAGCTTTGCACAAATGTGTGAATGTGAGCACAAACCTGCTGTTGAGTGAAAACCATATACTTCCTCAGTGTCACTGACAAAAAACATCTTTATGTTTCAGCTTTAAATATAGTTTTATGCAGTTTATGCCTCAATTAAAGTCAAGTCTTCAATAATACATATGTTGTGGTGTCCATCTGTGTCAGTGGTGAGTCCTGCTGTTACTTCCTCTTTTGAAAGCTGCCCAACCCAAAGACAAACAAGCAGACAGTGAAGCTGTTCACTAAGTTTTCAGTGTTTCAAAATGTCTGCAAGGATTCTCGCTGCACCAGATTCAAGCTTGAATGTGAGATATACCGGAAGAGTTCAAGACAACAGAGGAGCGGGAGAGGAGAATCAGCTGGAGATCTCAGAGGATGAAAAGCATCACGCTGATCCTGGGTCACAAAAAGCAAGTAAGTCTGAAATGATGTTGTAAGAAGGACGTTAATGTACATTTTTGTGTGGCTATATAAAAATGTATAATTCATTAATCAGTTACCATTAACTATGGGTCATTATCAGGTGTCTTGTTTTTGTAATCTGGTGCCACAAGAGTCAATTTTCTTACTGACAGAATGACAACGAGTAACTAGAGAATCCAGTTTCTGAAGAAACTGCAGAGTGAATGTGGGCTGTTGAAAGCTGACGCTAAACTGATTGCTGGCTTGAATAATACCAATAATGTTTGAAAGATGTTGAAATTCTGACGCTATTCTGCGACGGCCGAGCGATAGCTGGCGTTGCTGAGCCTGTTTCTCTGATAACTTGAGATCCAGACGTCCCGTGACTAAAATCCTCAATCTGTTAGTGAAAC
>NW_025743061.1:0-2514 GCF_021292245.1 Micropterus dolomieu | reverse complement strand
ACGTCATTTCATCTACTAGACAGAACAAAAATAACCGGTCAACACATCACATTTCCTGTGTCAGAGATGCATGTGTGAATAAACTATATGGAGAACATGAATGCAGCTTTGCACAAATGTGTGAATGTGAGCACAAACCTGCTGTTGAGTGAAAACCATATACTTCCTCAGTGTCACTGACAAAAAACATCTTTATGTTTCAGCTTTAAATATAGTTTTATGTAGTTTATGCCTCAATTAAAGTCAAGTCTTCAATAATACATATGTTGTGGTGTCCATCTGTGTCAGTGGTGAGTCCTGCTGTTACTTCCTCTTTTGAAAGCTGCCCAACCCAAAGACAAACAAGCAGACAGTGAAGCTGTTCACTAAGTTTTCAGTGTTTCAAAATGTCTGCAAGGATTCTCGCTGCACCAGATTCAAGCTTGAATGTGAGATATACCGGAAGAGTTCAAGACAACAGAGGAGCGGGAGAGGAGAATCAGCTGGAGATCTCAGAGGATGAAAAGCATCACGCTGATCCTGGGTCACAAAAAGCAAGTAAGTCTGAAAAGATGTTGTAAGAAGGACGTTAATGTACATTTTTGTGTGGCTATATAAAAATGTATAATTCATTAATCAGTCACCGTTCACTATGGGTCATTATGAAGTGGATAGGTGCTGTCTTATTGAGAGAATGTCGATGAATAACTACAGAATCCAGTTTCTGAAGAAATTGCAGTGTGAATGTGGGCTGTTGAAAGTTGATGCTAAACTGGATAGCTGGCTTAAAAATTATCAATAACATTTGAAAGTACGGAAATTCTGATGCTATTCTGCATTCGATGTGCATCCCCACAAAGATATCAAAACCAATTTATTTGTGTGTCAACAGTGAAAATTGTGGGCATGATGGCGAGTTAAAGAGAAGATTTTCCAAGGCTGCTTCACTCTATTGATGATGTCATCCACTCACACAATACACACAAAAAGCTGACCACTTTACAACTTTAATATTGAATTAATTCAATATTATTAAATTTTCTCTGACCAATTTAAAGTCTATATATTGAAGATACAAGCAGTTCAGACCCCAATGGAACGGTTGCTGCTCCACCACATGACCCAGCAGATTGGCCCCCAGTCTTATCAGACTTCATGAGGTCTGAGTTAGTGCGCAGAGGTCTGTTCAAACCAGCACTGGATTTTTCTAGAAGAGGTTTCTATTCAGACTTCTTACAGGGGGAGGATTGCAGTGAGAGCATTGTGGTGTCAGCTGTGACTGTGCAGCAGCTTCGTTTTTCTTCGCAGCCAGTTTGTGACCGAGTGCTAACGTAGCTGGTTTTGTTGAGTTTTGTGATACAAACATCTGAAAACTGAAGCCAGCCCTGCTCTTTTTGGGACTGTGAGCTGTATTTTATAAAAAACGTCACGTGACTTTCTTCAGTAGTTTTGTCCAAGAGACTATTTTGGGAAGAACGCTATAGCTAATCAACACAGGTCCCTACTCCTGTCGCTCTTTGTATAAGAGGAAGAAATCTGTGCACACTTAATTCTAAACAACAATCATAATTAGAGTCAGAAAGAGCTTCATTGCCAGGTAATATTTTACACTGTGAGGACTTTGCTATGATGATCAGGTGTAAAAACAGCATGTCAGCATCAAACCTTTAAAATTGTTATCACTGAACGTTATGAAGAATTGTTTAATATCAACATTATGTTTGGTGCAGTCAGTTGAGAAGCTACCTCCATGCTGTCGCTCTTCATGCAAGAAAATGGAGTAGAGAGAGAGTAGAGAGTCTACGAAGGTGTAGACACTTTCACAGACCATCATAACTTCATTAAACATTACAACTTGGTTGGAAAATGATTTCAGTTTCTCAGTAGAAAATGTCAGAGACTGTGATTTCCTGTTTTGGCCAAACTGTTATCTGCTCTGTGTGTGTGGGTTAGCAAGGTTAGCCATGGTGTGAATGAATGTGGGTGGCTCATGTTGCAACAACATGCATATTGTTGTTTTATCTCCAACATCATTTTTTGAATTATTATTTTCAGTATTATACCCATGTATTTATATAGTTTGTCTAAATGGTTTCATACAGTAAATACAAAGATGTGCCACACAGTCTCCTAACTGAAGTTACAAAACCCACCAAACCGTATTCAGAAGAGTCAAATGAATAAAAAGTGAGTGTGTGTGTTTCTTTGCTGCTACTTCCTCATTGTTCTCTACTGAAACCAGACAGAAGCCGTCATGCAAGACTGACAGCAGCATCGGTACAGTTTATTAAGTTAATGAATTTATATCTACTACAGTACTGCAGAGTATACTTGTACACATTGAAGGTTTACAGCAGCATAGTAACCAATCAACACAGAGCAGTTACAGGAAGTGAAGTGCAGCTACTGTTCAACTGTCTCAGTCCTCTCAAGATGTCCTCAGATATTTATGCCAAACCAGATTTCTCAAAGAAGGTGAGATACAACAGAAAGGTGCAGGAGGACAACGTAGAGTGGGAAGAAAGAACGTGGCTA
>NW_025743060.1:0-2502 GCF_021292245.1 Micropterus dolomieu | reverse complement strand
AACAGCTGCAGTCCTTGCTGTCAGAGTAGACCGCATGCTACGGAAGGAGTTGCAACTTAGGCTGGAGAAGTCAGTTTTCTGGACGGACAGCACAACAGTCCTTAAATATATATCAAATGAAAACCGGCGATTCTATACCTTTGTGGCCAACCGAATTGCAGTCATCAGGGAAGCAACTGATATTGATCAGTGGAGATATGTGGGGACAAAGGAAAACCCAGCAGATGAAGCGTCAAGAGGAATGAGGGCAGAAGATCTCCTGAATGGAAGGAGATGGATAATGGGACCTGATTTCCTTTACAAGTCCAAGGAAGGGTGGCCTAAATTAGATGAAGACCTTCAGGTGATTTCTGGCACTGACCCTGAGGTCAAAAGGGTCTTGACAGTGAATGCTGCTGTTAAAGACACAGACAATGCTATGGACCACCTGATTCATTACTTTTCATCTTGGAAGAGATTGCAGGTAGCTGTAGCTTGGCTTCTTAAGATCAAGGAAACTCTTGTGTTATTGGGACATAGGAGAAAGGAGCTTTATGCCTCTGCTGACCTCAGTATGGACATTACAGGCTGTCATAGACAGGTGGAAAGTCAAATGCAGAGCTTTAAGGCTACGCTCAAAGGACAGAGTCTGAAACCTCAAGATGTGACCAGGGCAGAACTGTCAATCATCCGGTATGTACAACATCAGCGGTTCAAGGATGAAATTACCTCACTGCAGAGTGGTGTGAAATCCATATCCAAGGACAGTCCACTGTATAGATTGGACCCAATGATGGATGGTGAGATTCTCAGAGTGGGCGGTCGGTTAAGCAAAGCCTTACTCCCAGTGAAATCCAAGCGACCTGATATTCTGTCAAAAGACCTGCATATATCAACACTAATTCTGCGCCATATTCATCAGCAGATAGGTCATTCTGGAAGAAATTATATGTTGTCCAGATTAATGCGGAAGTACTGGATTATAAATGCAAACTCTGCTGCAAGAAAGGTTATATCAGATTGTGTTGTTTGCAGACGCCACAGAGGAAGACTCCTTGAACAAAAAATGGCGGACTTACCTGCTGAAAGAGTGTTGCCTGATGAAGCCCCTTTCACTCATGTTGGCATTGATTATTTTGGGCCTATTGAAGTTAAAAGAAGCAGAAGTCTTCTCAAAAGATACGGAGTGCTCTTCACCTGTATGACCAGCCGTGCTGTACAGTTGGAAGTAGCATACAACTTGGATACAGACTCCTGTATAAATTCTGTGAGAAGGTTCATCTGCAGACGAGGCCCAGTTTCAACTTTCAGGTCTGACAACGGAACCAACTTTGTTGGAGCCAGCCGTGAGCTCAAGGAGAGTCTGACTGCTCTGAACCATGGTAAAATTCAAAGAGCCTTTCTTCAGGACGGCATAGAATGGAGATTTAACACCCCATCAGCTTCCCATCAAGGTGGCGTTTGGGAGCGCTTGATTCGCTCATTGAAGAGTGTTCTTGCCTCAGTCCTTAAACAACAGACCCTGGACGATGAAGCGCTCCAAACTGTTTTTTGCGAAGTTGAAGCAATATTGAATGATAGGCCTATTACAAGAGCCTCAGATGATTCAAATGACCTGGAAGCTTTGACGCCGAACCACATTCTGTTGTTGAAAGGTAAACCAATTATGCCACCAGGATTGTTTGACAGAAATGATCTGTATGTCAGAAAAAGATGGAAGCAGATACAGTACATGGTAGAACTCTTCTGGAAAAGATGGATTCTTGAATACCTGCCATTGATGCAACAGAGACAAAAATGGACTGCACTAAGAAGAAACCTTATACCTGGAGATGTTGTTATTGTGGCAGATGCTACAGCTTCAAGAGGATCTTGGATGATGGGGAAAGTTTTGGATGTCAGATCAGATGTGAAAGGGGTGGTGCGCTCTGTCCGCCTCCAAACGAAGACCAGCATCTTAGAGAGGCCTGTGACGAAGCTGTGCCTGCTGCTGGAGGCGGTGGTGTGATCACACGAACTCTCTCTCTTTCTCTTTGTCTGTCTCTATTCTCTTTCTTTCTCTTTTATTTGCAGGTGCGGCAAGACATCTGTGCCTGATTTGTTTAGAATACATAATGTAGCTCCGTTTTGAGAGTTCAGTAATTGTGATAATGCACAATTAGGGGCCGGAGTGTTGAAGCTACATTAGTTTGCTTTTAGTAGTGGTAATTTGTTAATTAAATTGATTATTATTATGATTTTGTTTACATTAGAAATACGTATATATATATATATATGTTTAGTCTTTATTTTTGGTTAGTTTAATAATTGCAATGTTTGATTTAGACACCTGAGGGCAGTAGTGGGCACAGGTGAGGGTAAATATAGGTAGGAAGTAGGAAGTGAGCAGCAGCACCTGGGTGATGGGCACATGGTTTTTTACCAGCGTGAGAGATGCTGTATTGCTTGCTCAGTTGGAACAAATAAACCAGCCACAAACCCTGAATCCAGTTTGAATTTGATTTTATTTCTTGCCTGCGTACA
>NW_025743059.1:632-4917 GCF_021292245.1 Micropterus dolomieu | reverse complement strand
GCTCCTGTTCTTCTACTCCTGTGTTCTCCTCCTCCCTGTTCTGCTCCTCCTGTGTTCTCTTCCTCCCGTGTCCTCCTCCCTGCTCTCCTGTTGTCCTCATCCTGTGTCCTCCTCCCTGTTTTCCTGTTCTCCTCTTCCTGTGTCCTCCTCCTCCCTGTTCTCCTCCTCCTGTGTCCTCCTCCTCCCTGTTTTCTGTTCTCCTCCCTGTTCTCCTCCTCTTGTGTTCTCCTCCTCCTGTGTCCTCCTCCTCCCTGTTCTCCTGTTCTCCTCCTCCTGTGTTCTCCTCCTCCCTGTTCTCATGTGTTCTCCTCCTCCCTGTTCTCCTGTGTCTACCTCCTCCCTGCTCTCCTCCTCTTGTGTTCTCCTCCTCCCTGTTCTCCTGTTCTCCTCCTCCCGTGTCCTCCTCCCTGTTGTCCTCCTCCCATGTCCTCCACCCTGTTCTCCTGTTCTCCTCCTGTGTTCTCCTCCTCCCTGTTCTCATGTGTTCTCCTCCTCCTGTGTCCTCCTCCTCCCGTATCCTCCTCCCTGTTCTCCTGTTCTCCTCTTCCTGTGTCCTCCTCTTCCTGTGTCCTCCTCCTCCCTGTTCTTCTCCTCCTGTGTCCTCCTCCTCCCGTATCCTCCTCCCTGTTCTCCTGTTGTCCTCCTCCCGTGTCCTCCTCCTCCCTGTTCTCCTGTTGTCCTCCTCCCGTGTCCTCCTCCCTGTTCTCCTGTTGTCCTCCTCCCGTGTCCACCTCCTCCCTGTTCTCCTCTTCCTGTGTCCTCCTCCTCCCTGTTCTGCTCCTGTTCTCCTCCTCCCTGTTCTCCTCCTGTGTTCCCTCCCTGTTCTCCTCCTGTGTTCTCCTGTATTACCTCCCTGTTCTCCTCCTCCTGTGTCCTCCTCCTCCCTGTTTCCTGTTCTCCTCCTCTTGTGTTCTCCTCCTCCTGTCCTCCTTCTCCCTGTTCTCCTGTTCTCCTCCCTGTTTCCTGTTCTCCTCCCTGTTCTCCTCCTCTTGTGTTCTCCTCCTCCTGTGTCCTCCTTCTCCCTGTTCTCCTCCTCCTGTGTCCTCCGTCTCCCTGTTCTCCTGTTCTCCTCCTCCTGTGTCCTCCTCCTCCCGTGTCCTCCTCCTCCCTGTTCTCCTCCTCCCGTGTCCTCCTCCTCCCTGTTCTCCTCCTCCCGTGTCCTCCTCCTCCCTGTTCTCCTGTTGTCCTCCTCCCGTGTCCTCCTCCTCCCTGTTCTCCTGTTGTCCTCCTCCCGTGTCCTCCTCCTCCCTGTTCTCCTGTTGTCCTCCTCCCGTGTCCTCCTCCCTGTTCTCCTGTGTTCTCCCTGTTCTCCTCCTCCCTGTTCTGCTCCTCCCTGTTCTCCTCCTCCCGTGTCCTCCTCTCGTGTCCTCCTGTTCTCCTCCTACCGTGTCCTCCTACTCCCGTGTCCTCCTCCCTGTTCTCCTGTTCTCCTCTTCCTGTGTCCTCCTCCTCCGTTCTTCTGTTCTCCTCCCTGTTCTCCTCCTGTTGTCCTCCTCCTGTGTTCTCCTCCTCGTTCTCCTCCTCCTGTGTTCTCATCTGCCTGTTCTGCTCCTGTGTCCTCCTCCTCCTGTGTCCTCTTCCTCCCGGTTCTGCTCCTGTTCTCCTCCTCCCTTTTCTACTCCCGTGTTCACTTCCTGTTGTTCTCCTGCTGTGTTCTTCTCCTCCTGTTGTCCTCCTCCTGTGTTCTCCTCCTCCCTGTGATCTCATGTGTTCTCCTCCTGTGTTCTCATGTGTTCTCCTCCCTGTTCTCCTCCTCCCCATTCTCCTCCTGTTCTCCTCTTCCTGTGTTCTCCTCCTCCTCGTTCTCCTCCTCCTGTGTTCTCCTCCTCACTTTTCTCATCTGCCTGTTCTGCTCCTGTGTCCTCCTCCTCCCTGTTCTCCTCTTCCTGTGTCCTCCTCCTCCCTGTTCTCCTGCTCCTGTGTCCTCCTCCTCCCTGTTCTGCTCCTGTTCTCCTCCTCCCTTTTCTCCTCCTGTGTTCTCCTACTCCCGTGTTCTCCTCCTGTTGTTCTCCTGCTGTGTTCTTCTCCTCCTGATGTCCTCCGCCTGTGTTCTCCTCCTCCCTGTGATCTCATGTGTTCTCCTCCTGTGTTCTCATGTGTTCTCCTCCCTGTTCTCCTGTTGTCCTCCTCCCGTGTCCTCCTCCTCCTATGTCCTCCTCCCTGTTTTCCTGTTCTCCTCCTGTGTCCTCCTCCCTGTTCTCCTGTTCTCTTCCTCCCGTGTCCTCCTCCCTGTTCTCCTCCTCTCGTGTCTTCCTCCTCCCTGTTCTGCTCCTGTTGTCCTCTTCCCGTGTCCTCCTCCCTGTTCTCCGGTTGTCCTCCTCCCGTGTCCTCCTCCTCGTATGTCCTCCTCCCTGTTTTCCTGTTCTCCTCCTGTGTCCTCCTCCCTGTTCTCCTGTTCTCTTCCTCCCGTGTCCTCCTCCCTGTTCTCCTCCTCTCGTGTCTTCCTCCTCCCTGTTCTGCTCCTGTTGTCCTCTTCCCGTGTCCTCCTCCCTGTTCTCCGGTTGTCCTCCTCCCGTGTCCTCCTCCTCGTATGTCCTCCTCCCTGTTTTCCTGTTCTCCTCCTGTGTCCTCCTCCCTGTTCTCCTGTTCTCTTCCTCCCGTGTCCTCCTCCCTGTTCTCCTCCTCTCGTGTCTTCCTCCTCCCTGTTCTGCTCCTGTTGTCCTCTTCCCGTGTCCTCCTCCCTGTTCTCCGGTTGTCCTCCTCCCGTGTCCTCCTCCTCGTATGTCCTCCTCCCTGTTTTCCTGTTCTCCTCCTGTGTCCTCCTCCCTGTTCTCCTGTTCTCTTCCTCCCGTGTCCTCCTCCCTGTTCTCCTCCTCTCGTGTCTTCCTCCTCCCTGTTCTGCTCCTGTTCTCCTCCTCCCGTGTCTTCCTCCTCCCTGTTCTGCTCCTGTTCTCCTCCTCCCTGTGTTCTCCTCCTGCCTGTTCTGCTCCTGTTCTCCTCCTCCCTGTGTTCTCCTCCTGCCTGTTCTCCTGTGTTCTCCTCCTCCTGTGTTCTCCTCCCTGTTCTCCTGTTCTCCTCCTGTGTTCTCCTCCTCCCTGTTCTCCTGTCCTCCTCCTCCTGTTGTCCTCCTCCCCCTCCCTGTTCTCCTGTTCTCCTCCTGTGCCCTCCTGCTCCCTGCTCTCCTCCTCCTGTGTTCTCCTGTTCTCCTCCTCCCGTGTTGTCCTCCTCCCCGTCCCTGTTCTCCTGTTCTCCTCCTCCCGTGTTGTCCTCCTCCCCGTCCCTGTTCTCCTGTTCTCCTCCTGTACCCTCCTGCTCCCTGTTCTCCTCCGCCTGTTCTGCTCCTGTGTCCTCCTCCTCCTGTGTTCTCCTCCTCCCTGTTCTCCTCCTCCCGTGTCCTCCACCCTGTTCTCCTCCTCCCGTGTCCTCCACCCTGTTCTCCTGTTGTCCTCCTCCTATGTCCTCCTCCCTGTTTTCCTCCTCCCGTGTCCTCCTCCCTGTTCTCCTGTTTTCCTCCTCCCGTGTCCTCCTCCCTGTTCTCCTGTTTTCCTCCTCCCGTGTCCTCCTCCCTGTTCTCCTGTTCTCCTCCTCCCGTGTCCTCCTCCCTGTTCTCCTCCTCTCGTGTCTTCCTCCTCCCTGTTGTCCTCCTGTTCTCCTCCTCCCTGTGTTCTCCTCCTGCCTGTTCTGCTCCTGTTCTCCTCCTGCCTGTTCTCCTGTGTTCTCCTCCTGCCTGTTCTCCTGTGTTCTCCTCCTCCCTGTTCTCCTGTGTTCTCCTCCTCCCTGTTCTCCTGTGTTCTCCCTTTTCTCCTCCTCCCTGTTCTGCTCCTCCCTGTTCTCCTCCTCCCGTGTCCTCCTCTCGTGTCCTCCTGTTCTCCTCCTACCGTGTCCTCCTACTCCCGTGTCCTCCTCCCTGTTCTCCTGTTCTCCTCCCTGTTCTCCTCCTGTTGTCCTCCTCCTGTGTTCTCCTCCTCCTCGTTCTCCTCCTCCTGTGTTCTCCTCCTCCCTTTTCTCATCTGCCTGTTCTGCTCCTGTGTCCTCCTCCTCCCTGTTCTCCTCTTCCTGTGTCCTCTTCCTCCCTGTTCTGCTCCTGTTCTCCTCCTCCCTTTTCTCCTCCTGTGTTCTCCTACTCCCGTGTTCTCCTCCTGTTGTTCTCCTGCTGTGTTCTTCTCCTCCTGTTGTCCTCCTCCTGTGTTCTCATGTGTTCTCCTCCTGTGTTCTCATGTGTTCTCCTCCCTGTTCTCCTCCTCCCCATTCTCCTCCTGTTCTCCTCCTCCTGTGTCCTCCTCCCTTTTCTCCTGTTCTCCTCCTCCCTGTTCTTCTCCTCCTGTGTCCTCCTCCCTTTTCTCCT